>NC_133536.1:19904878-20207908 GCF_048544455.1 Silene latifolia
TTATTATTATTATATTTAATATTATTATGTTAATAAGTTATTATATTAGACCTATTATTATTATTATTTATTTTTTAGTTATTATTATTAATATATTATATTATTATTAATAATGTTATCATTTATATTACTAATATATTATTATTATTACTTTATTTATTATTATATTAATATTTTATTTTTTATATATCTTATTAGATTATTATTATTAGATTATATTAATATATTATTATTATTAATGAATAATATTATAATAATATTTATTAAAATTATTGGTATTATTTTTATTATAATATTTAATAATAATAATAATAATAATAATAATAATCATAATAATATAATCTTTTTATTATTATTTGATTCGATTCGATTGAATCGATTGATTCAGATCGATTCGATTGATTGATTGATTCGATTCGACTCCATTAAGTTGATTGATTGATTCGGCTCCATTAAGTTGATTCGATTCGATTCGATTCGATTCGAGACAATTTCAAATCAAAAGAACAGGGCCATAGTCTAGTTACTGACGAAGTCCATAATGAAAAATTTGTACCACTACTAATTAGAAATATTTTTCTTTTTTGGTGTCCATACAATAACTAGTTTTTAAAGTCGTTCTTACTCGTTTCATCAAGATGCGTGACGTTATTAAGAAATTGGTATTTTTAAAACTATTATAGCGTATTATTTGAACAATGTAATATAAATACTTTGTTCTTATTCTCGTTTTTTTTTTTTTGCTTATTGCTTTAATGTTTAATTTTCTTTTTTGATAACGAGGGAACTCACCCGAGTATACGCAATATCTTGAAAACCATGTACATCAGGTATACCATGCTTTTTAGGGGACGATCGACTCGAAGTCTAGAAAGCATAGCCCCAAGTCATTTTACCCACACAAAATTACTTTTGGTGAGACTTAAACCTAAGACCCTGGAGAATTTTATTCAAGTTCTAATCACTAAATTTCACCCTTACAGACATTATTTTAATGTTTGTCCCGTTATTACCCCGTTTCATACGTTAATTGTGTGTCATATATACATTAGATAGCGACACTTTATTATTTCAATTTTGGGTTAATAGATTTTAGAGTTTATTGATAAGAAAATATTTTACTTTATGCATAAATTTCATAATCACTAACAAGATAATTAAAAAAAAAAAAAAAAGATAAGTGATTACAAAATAAAGTTATTTCACATTAGTACATGGCTATTGCCAAATCAGGGGCGGACGCAGGATTTTACTCGAGGATAGACACCGATTTTTTATTATTAAACTAATATTTGGTATTGGATTTTTTTCCGAACAAATGTATTAAATATAAGTATATTTGGTACTAATTGGACAATTACTGAATTTATATTTGATGTTATATTACATTTCACTACAATAATATGCATTTAAAGTTATGTTTACATATATACACAATAATTATAAGGTCTTGTATTCAACTTTCAAGCAATGAAAGAAACATTTAACACATGCCTTATACTAAGGGTGACAACTGTAAAAAATCCTAAAAATTAAAGTTTTAGTGGAATTCGAACACCGGTCTTCTTATTCTGATAGTGGATAACTAATCATTCAATCATTCTAGAATTAATGGTTATACCATACACCAATAGCTATTTAATTGTGGAATTTGGGGGTAGGCACGTGCCTAACCCATCCTATCCCAAATCCACCCCTGTGCCAAACCCAAGAATACCAAGATAATTTCTAACGTGAGACAGATGTAGTATAACTGAGAATCGTAAGAGTTATGTAATCAATTATCGAATTTTATATAATGTGCTGAAAATTTTATTTGGTACAAATAATTTAATAGTAAAATGTTAAGCACACATTATTTTGTTATGGAATCTACTACAACCCAACTTATATTATTATTCAACCCTTAATAATAATAAATTGTCCAACACTTAACTAAGAAGCTAATATTTCAATCTACACTCACACAATCTAATTAACCATGACAAATAACCTCTATTAAAACCTAACTTATCTAGCAACATTAAGACTCTTAAAATATAAACAAATACGGAGTAACTCCTAATACTTGCAATTAATTACATAAACATAAAGTGTAAATATTAGTACTCCGTAGTATTTAGTAACATAAACCTAACTCTATTCAAGTAAGTAAAGACTGTATATGTTACTAGTCTAACTTAACGTTATTCTTAAATGTTGGGGTTAAGTTCACAACACGATTAATGGATAAACATGTAACATATTACGTACTTAATAAATTGATTAATTTTATGCCGGATTAAATAAAACCCAATTCAGAACCTCTCTTGATTAAATTAGCAGCTCAATAGAACATAGAACATCCATAATTTAAAAAAAAAAAATAACATAGAAAAATGAAGAGTGTAAGTCATGTACTATTATGCATATCGTTCATAACATTAGCAACAATATGGTTTATTGAAGCAAACCCTTTATTCAAAGGTACTCAGTTTCATATCATATTCGAGAATTGGATGTCCGGCGAAATGCTTAAGTTCCATTGTGTTTCCGAGACCCAAGAACAAGATTTCCGCAACCAAGTTAACATATATGGTAGCTATAAATGGGATTTTAGGACTCGGTTGCTTGTAGAAACAAACTATACTTGTGACTTTTATCAGACAAATGGTCATATTAGGTTTCTTGCGTTCATTGAGGGTGCGGATTTTGTCGACAATGGTTGTGGTGGTCGACATTGTTTCTGGAATGCTACTTATGATGGAATTTACTTGTATCATATTCAAAAACGACAATTCTTTCTTAAGGCGAAATGGGGGCCTCGAGTTTAAACTGTATGCGAGACTTACTGTGATGATAATGATAACATATACGAGTAATATTAGTAGGATACCTTTTTTTACGGCTGACAAAAAAAAAAAAAAAAAAAAAAAAAAAAAAAAAAACCTCAAATATTAATGAGTATTGGTATTAGTCTCTTTGTGAGATCTTACTAGCCTTTTTTTTTCGGTTTTCAGTATTAAGCTGTTGTGCCACTTATTTCATTCGGTGGACGTCTATTAGACTATTACCGCATGCAATAACAAATATATCAGTGTTTTACTAATTTTTATTATTTTGGTATTATTTAGACTCATCTAAGACTCAATTTAGGTCTCGTTTGGTTGTTCTCTCAAAAATGGGTGAATTGGAAAATCCCATGATTTGGAAAAATGAGGGATGTTTGATTACCCCAAATCATGGGATTTTCTTTTTCCCATGAATTCCCAACTCCTCCATAATGGAGGAGTTTAATTACCTAGCCTTCTCTAGGTAATTGGAAACTCTTGTGTCAATTTAATTCCAGGATGTCAACCAAACGAGTTTTGGGCAATTCACATGAGTTGGCCAATTCACGTGTTTTGTAAAATCATGGGATATTAATTCCCGTATGGCAACCAAACGAGACCTTAGATTTTATATATTATCCGTCAAATTCATCTCAGACTCTATTTTTTCATTACACCTAAGAAAATGTAGAGACTTCCTTTGACAATTGTGTCAAGGCCCTATAAAAGTCTTAAGTTGGAGTCTTGAATTTCTAAGACTTAACTTAAAACTTTGTCAAGACTATGATAGATTATTGGAGGTATTGAGTGAGTCTTTTCATAACTCACCAATAATCATATCCTTATTTGTTAATGGAAAAAGGGCTTTAGTAATGAAAATAGGTTGGAGATGTAAATCTTGGTATTGATCGATTATGAACTTTTTTTTAGTTTGATAATAGTGGTAGTTATTATAAGTTAACCAGTGTATTTTAATTGGATGAAGAGGGTTCATACCTGATTGATTATTCTGAATTCATAGATTTTCAACTGTGGTTCGAGTGAGGTTATTTGGGTTATTTAGGTGAGGTCGGGTCATATCAGCTCATGACTATATCTCGATCGAATTCAAGTCATTTACAAGTCATCAGGTTAGTAAGATCAATTCTTAGCTCAGGTGAGGGTTGGATCGGGTTCGAGTAGCTACTGGGTTGGGCCATTCAAATAGATTTGTCGGATTGGGCCGAGTCATTATCAAGTTCATTATTGGTCCAGTCATTATCGGTTCATGTCATTTCAATAATTTGTTGAGTCAAATCAGGTTTGGGTTAGATCTTGCCTAATTTGGCTCATTAATTCATTTTCAGGTCAATTTATTCCGATTATTTGAACAGTTCGAGTTTAGTTCTGGGCATTATTTAACGAAATTAGAAAGTTTGTTAATTTTAAATACATTTATAAAAACTGTTAGATCTTTATCGACTCTATTTTTTAAACTTTTTTTTTTGTTTTTCTTTTTCCGGATTATCTTATGGTCTTTATCACCTTGACTTCTCGTTAATATTGGTGTTACATTTCGAGACAATTAAGGGTTATCTTTCGGATCGGGGAAGCTTCTGGTCAATTTCAGGCCTATCTTTCTAAACGTGTCTCCCATCGAGTCAAGTCATGTTGGTTAAAGTCGAAACACATGTCATTCGACTTGGGTTGCGGGTTGACTTCAATTCGATGGAATATTTTCGGGTCCTGGCGAACGGATTTGATCGGGTTTGAGTCGAGTCGCTTATGTTAGCTCAGAGTTATCAATTAATATATGTCAAATAAGTAAAGAGGATATAAATATAATAGTTGGATATCAACCATCACCTTAAGATTTTGGTTGAGATTGTTCATCTATCATGATATCACAGCCTTTGTGACCAAAGGTCACGGGTTCAAATCCCGCCAGCCTTCAATATCTCACGAAGTGGAATTTCAGCATATGGTATGGGGGAGTCTGTGCACTAATCACTCTTCAAGCCCTATGGGTATTTGAGTGAGGGCGTAATAGAATATAAATATAATAATTGGGCCTGAACTATCACGTTAAAATTTTAGTTGAGATAATTCATCTATCAATAAGGTCCTATGATTCTCCCTAACTAATAAAAGAAATTAAAAATTACTTCTAAAGATAACAAAATAGATTTTTTCACATGAATATAGTTTAAACCAATTATATATAAGGTATGTAATCAATTATCCAATTATATATAATGTGTTGGTTTTTGGTATAAAAAATATAAAAGTAGTAAAATGCAAGCACGTATTATTTGTTATGAGATTCATCATAATCTAACTTGTATTATTATTCAAACAGTAACAATGATACAATTATTTAACTCTTAATTAAGAAGTTAAGATTTTAATCTATACTTAGGGGGTGTTAGTAAACGGCGGATTGAGAAATTTTCAGCATATTCAAGGCTTTTAGCATGTTTGACTTATCAATCTACTATTTTGAGTATTTGGTAAATGGCATATGAAAGAGTAGATTGGAGCTCAATCTATTGTTTTCCAATATGCTGCTCTACCCAGCATATTCAAATTAGTAGATCGTGAAATATGAATCTGTCAGCAACAATTTACACATAGATACAACAATCTATTAACCAAAATCTGTTAATCACCAAACACTTCTACTAAATCTGCTAATTGAAATATACTAGTCAAACCTGTTAATTCAATCTGTCATTTATAATCTGCTGGACCAATCTGTTTCTGCTAATATCAATCTGCTAATTACCAAACAGGGCCTTAATCTCGAGATACTAAGCACTACACTCAAACTATCTAACAATGACTAATAACCTCTATCTATTCAATTCATAGATTATACACCAAAGGTAGTACATCTGATTGTCTGCTTTCTGAGTTTTATAATAAAATTTTCGAGTTTTATTTTAAAGAATATATGTGAGTTTTTACTATAAAGTTTTTGAATTCGTTCACTCAATTATTAAACTAAAAAAATACAACATTGCTCAAAAACTATACTTAAAAATCCAAAAACTATACTTCTAAATTAAATTGAGTAAGTCTCCTGAGAGACGGTCTCTCAATAAGTTTATTGAGAGACCATTTTACAATTTTAAGAAAAAGTGGTATTAAAAGTAACAAAGTAGGTACAAATCATGATTAAAGATAAAAAGTAAGTACAAATCATGATTAAAGATAAAATGAGTACATTTATTATATAAATAGGTACGAAAATACTATGTCACGATCAACAACAAATGAGTAACGAAATATAAATAAAAGGGTTCGGAAGACTGGTCTCTCAATAACTTATTGAAAGACTATCTCTCCAAAGTTATTAATTTTATACCGGATTAAATAAAGACCCAATTCAGTGAAAAGGGATAAATATTGAATGGAAGGAGTAACAAATTACATATCTTAGAAACTTGATTGATTTTATCCAAATCCGATTGATTTTATGCCGGATTAATAAAAAACCCAATTCAGAAGAAAATCAACTAGGTACCACACCACCTCCTGATTTAGTACCAAAATACAGAAATCATCTAACCATATTTATATTGATTAGCACCTCAATCAAACATCCATAATTAATCATCAAAAAACATACAAAAATGACAAATATAAGCCATGTATTGAAATGCATATTGTTCATAACATTAACAACAATATGCATTATTGAAGCATACCCTTTTTTCAAAGGTACTCAGTTTCATATCATATTCGAGAATTGGATGTCCGGCGAAATTCTCAAGTTCCATTGTGTTTCCGACTACCAACAACAAGATTTCAGCGACCAAGTTAACATATATGGTAGCTATAAATGGGCTTTCAAGACTCAGTTGTTTGGAGAAACAAACTACACTTGTGACTTTTACCGGTCGAATGGCCATATTAACTTTCTTGCATTTGTTGAGGATAAGGATTTTGTCGATAATGGTTGTGGTGGTCGACATTGTTTCTGGAATGCTACTAATGATGGTCTTTACTTGTATCATATTCATAAAAAGCAGTTCTTTCTTAAGGCGAAATGGGGGCCTCGAGTTTAAACTATATTTGAGCCCTTACTATGATAATGATAATAGATTCAAGTAATAATCTATTAATTAAATGATAAACCTTATATATTAACGAGTATATTGATATTAGTCTCATTGTGCGAAATCTCAGTACACTTTACTAGCAGTTGCGCGTTAACTTCTCTTTCATTCCTTTAACATCGATTATCGCAAGAAATCAATAACCGATACCACAACTGTGACCGAACTTATTCCCAAGAAACACATTTCATAGATAGTAACTCGCGTAAACTTGTGAAGAAAATTTATTCTAACTCTGCGGAAATTTTAATTCAAACTCTGGAAATTTCAATTCCTACATCAACAAAGAAGTAGTTGATCTGAAAGAGTATAACCTGGGTCAGATTTACAAAAGAATCATCTCTTCAGATGCATGATTTCCAGACGATGCCGATAGTATACACATTGTAGATGGTTACCAAGAAAGCTTGGCCTCAAAGGTGGCTTATGCATTAATGCATTATGCTAATTCAAAATCAAGATAAAGCTCTTCATTAATAACGAGGGAACTTCCGAAAGCCATTTCTTATTAAGTAAGTCGGTATTATTAGTACTAGAGAGAACTGCTAAACAAAACCCTGCCTAAGAGAAAGCACCGCATCTAGATGTAGATGAATTATACTATTTAACGAAAACTCAAAACCAAGTAAAGGAGTATCTGCCGGAAAACTAATGTTCCCCTCAAAAGAATTAAGTCGGAAATTGCAAGGGCAAAACCCAAAGATAATGTGCTCAGGACGAGAGTGGTAAATTATCAATCCAGGTTCGCTATGACAGCATCAACGACTTCTTGCGTAGAACTGTTCCCACCAAGATCCTTTGTTCGGTATTTACCTTCTTCGATTACGCGTTTCACAGAAGTCTCCAACCGATCTGCAAAGGAAGGGAACTGCAGATGCCTCAACATCATGGCTGAGGAGAGGAGTAAAGCAACAGGGTTTGCTTTCTTCTCTTCCACCATTTCCTGTTTTCCAACATTTCCTGCAGATGCACCTTGCTCGAACACCGCATGATCAGCTCCTACATTACCTAAATATCACCCAAGATAACAAGTGTCAATGCTTAGATCAGTCTGAATGAATGTTAAAGGCTTAAACTCAGACAACAGCTCTAATAAGCTAAGACCTGATAAATGGACATTCGGGTTGGATAGAAACAATTAAGTTTCATAGTGACAACCAGGTCATTTTCGAGTGGCGGCCATGGTATTAAATATCGGTTTGAGAATCAAACTCGAAATCGATAATCGCTGCCTGATCTGTGCCTTTCCGCTATAAATGTGGTTGAAACCGGCTCAAAATACGGTTGCGGTAACTTTCAAAACCTTGATCAACTGGGTCACTTTCAATGTCGTGGACTCGTGGCCAATATTTAAAACAATCGTGCATATGCAAAGATATAGAATTAGAGTATTATACCTCCTGGCATGACGCCTGTCCCACCAGCAATACCAGCAGCTACATTAGAGACTAGATTACCATATAAGTTGGGAGTAACCTGTTAAACACACAAGAATCCTCATCAGCAACCTGTTAAACCCAAGTACAGTTTGTAATCTTCTCTTTGAGAATAAGACAAGTACCAATCAACAAACATAATTTGATTACTTAAGAGATTGAAAAAATAAGGCATGATAAGATCACTAGGAATAACCAGTCAAATCACCCTTGTTACCCCTGACATACATTTTGTCAGTGTCTCATAAGATGACCAAAAAAACAACAAAGCACTAAATAACTAACTCGTAACAATGAAGTTGAAGAGAAGTAGTAATCAAATTAGGATACTAACCATCACGTCAAACTGCTCAGGCTTTGCCACAAGCTGCATGCAACAGTTATCCACAATGATCTCATTGTACTCAATTCCAGGGTATTTTTTTGCAATCTCACGGCAAGATTCTAAGAAAAGTCCATCAGCAAGTTTCATGATGTTGGCTTTGTGAACAGCAGTAACTTTCTTTCTGTTATTCAGGTAGGCATATTCAAATGCATACTTTGCGATACGTTCAGAACAGAACTTTGTTATCACCTAGTCCAACAGAAAATAGTTTCAGGCTCCAATTTTTGGAAAAAAAAATATACAGGGCAATAAAACAAAAACGACACCATATGTAAGAAACTGATGCGATTAAATTTCTAATTTAAAATAGGAACACATTATATCAGTCAAAGTTCAAGCCTTGAAAACTTAAAACAACTGATGTCATCTAGCAGAGACTTGTGGAAATTTGAGCGTGCTAAGTACATCAGGAAAGTTGTAAGAGCAACAATATACAAACAGGCTATGTTACTCCGACACTTCACTTAACTGCCTTGTCGCGTGTCAGACACGTGTCGGTGTCGGTGTCTGACACGTGTCGGTGTCGGACACGACACGACACGACACGACACTTCAATTTAGACCACAAAACAGGAAAATTCACCCCAAATAGCCGTGTCCGACACGCCGACACCTGTCGGCCATGACTCGTGTCGGCGTGTCGGAGTAACACAGCAAACAGGCCTATAGCACATAAAAAGGTAGATGGAGCTGGAGAACTAAAGCTACACGGTGGAATAAGCAGCTCAAAACAAAAAGTAGGCATTGACATTTCCACTGAATTTCTTCCTTTTTTATGATCAACTGATCAATCAATTCATTGGTGGGCTAATAAGCTCACACTTAATATTTTTCCCATTTAGTGCGAGTGATATGGGAGGAGAGATGCGTCAGGAATCAAGCAGTGCCCAGACATAAAGAACACTCATTTACACTCTTTACAAGCCAAAGAAAGGTGTTATCAGTCAACACTGAGCAAGATCAACCTTCGACTAACAACCACAAGTCCCCAACCACGTCTTCCTTGCCTCAACAAGGCCAATGAGAAGTCTAACATATGCAGAACCTTACCCCTTAGGTCCTCAAAAGCTAACATAACCTCGAAGAACCACAGGCCAAAACTACCATGTTTTACCAACAAAGTTTTCTTTTTTTCGAGAAAACAGAAGGATAAGAAAAGAGGCACAAGAAATATTTCAGCAATGAAATATTATAATGAGTCATGAGAGCTCAACGAATATCCAACCTCAGACAAAAGAGCCATAACTAACCACAACGTAAAAAAATGGAGTACTATCTAGTATCTACTCCCTCGGTCCTCAATTGTTTACATTTCCATATTGGTGTCACTAGCAATTGTTTACCTTCACATTTTGATTATATTTTTGAGGTTTAGATTGATCATACACTTGCATAAATTCACAGAAGTGTATGTAATTTGTTCCCCCATATCTCGTGTTGTTCACACATCAAGCTTATCCCCTATTCGAGTTTGACATGCATGGTCGTTAACCTAACACTTCTCAACCGAGTATAATATTGCTGTTCCCACAAGAATCAACAACCAAGACAAGATTATTCAATGAGGCATCTAGATCACTAATGTATTAATAATACCACGCACTCTTGGTGACACTAAACCCAGCATCTACTTCACAAATACCATTACCTTCACCTGAACCTAAACAAACTTGACGATTTAATGCACGTCCACACGAAATTGGTGCCGTTAGATACTTAAATATGGCCATCTACACTAACTACCACATCGAAATCCGAGACCTCTGCTTCCACAAAATTCTCCACCGTATCCAAATTGTCAAACCGACTTAATCCATACTCCAGTGACAACTCACTTTAAAAAGAGTGATCATATTGAAAGAAATAAAGCCTAAACACATCATAGTGACAATGTGGTCTGAATCCTACAATTTTCAGCATTATCATCATTAATATCACACTGACTATTATCTAACCTAAGATTATGCTCGAAGTCACCTTCTTTCTCCTCTACTGACACCAAAATCATTCTCACCCCCTGAGCCCTGGCCAGAATCTGCTTCTCTTACGAAATAAGTTTTACTAGATCATCAAGATAGACAAGGAACTTAGCTTCAACCGCATTTACATTAATCCAGATAATTTTTTTCAGCACCCTTTACAACACCTGAAATCTTGCCAAATTGTTCATAATATTGAGTACTCTAATGGTCCCATCTTGTTGTCGAACAACACGATATTAACCGCCCTGCCAAACTGGTCAAACTAAATGGCTAATGAAAACACGCCTAATGTTATTAAACTGCCAACTTTTCCCACCACAGTCAATATGTATACCACAAATAACCACAACCAAGGTAGTACGGAATGTCAAAACAATTAAACAACCATTAAATGAATAAACTATTCTATCCCTCAAAACAAACAACAATATAAAATCAAATAAAGAAAGGATTGAGTCATAAGAGTCCTACTACAGTAACTACACTATATACCACTCTCATCCTAGGCAATTATTTCCTATTTCATCACATTTTAACAATTCTAACGTATAAGTTGACCCTCCATTTAGAACGAAAATACAATTCAGTCTAGTTGTCATCCTCCCGCCCCATCATTTGTTCACCTATTCCCAGCCAAGCTGAGCGTCTCTATCATTTGTTTATCTTTATAATCCAATGGGTAAATCAACCATCCCCGTGCTTAAAAATAAAATTCGGTTCACAATGATACATCAAACATACAATATACAAAAACGGTCCCTACCTCTCTCTCGAACTAAAGTAATGAGTAATGACCATGACTAATGAAGTAACAATTACGTTTTCGATTTTGTTTTCCATAGTACGGTATCCCAGTCATTTGTTTAAATTTTATTTAGGCAAGTAAAGTACTTTCCTGATTTTATATTTGAAAAGTATCTCCTCCCCTCCATCCCAATAAATCATTACTTCACATTTTCCATATTCAAGTGTCTCGGTCATTCATTTACCTCTCTATGATGTATTTCGCTTTTTTCTTCTTCGTGCTCCATCTTTATCCCAAAAGCAAACGTAAACAATTCATCAGGACGGATTGAGTATTCGAGTAAACAACAACCATCAAACAATACCAAACAAAATCCAACAACTAAATATCTTAAAACACTCAACAACACCAGGAATTATTTACGTTTTCTATACTCGGCCTCGTTCTTTGTTCTATAAGCAAACGTAAACAATTCAATGTGACAAGAAAGAAACAAAATCCAACAATTAAATATCTTGACAGACTTAACAACACCAAGAACTGTTTACGTTTCCAAAAAGCACTTCATCTCTACCCGGCCTCGTTCTTTGTTCCAAAAAGCAAACGTAAACAATTCAACAAGACGGAAACAAACAAAGAAACAAAAACCATACCTTAAGAGACTCAACAACACCAGGAACAACCTCATGCTCCAACCCAGAATACTCACCTTCAGTATTCTCCCTAATAACAACAATATCAACATTCTCATGGCGTGTAGGCAATCCTTCCAAATTAAAACAATGAACAAGCGAAGCATACAAATCAAGTTCCCTCCTCAATTGCATATTCAACGAACTAACACCACCACCAACCGGCGTCATCAATCCACCCTTAATACAAACCTTATTCTTCCGTATCGATTCGATAAGCGATTCCGGAATCATCTTCATATCACCATGAATATCATCGAATTTCTCGAAATACACCGGCGCGTGCATCGCGTCGAATACTTGCTCCACCGCGTTTGTTACCAGTGGTCCGATTCCGTCACCCGGAATTAGGGTTACTTGTCGTGGGGTTCCGTCTCCGGGTCGGGGCATGTAGGTTACGGATCGGGTTTGGGTTTGGTGTGGTTTGAGGAATTGGGTTTGGGTTCGGGTTTGGGTTAGGAGGCGGGTTAGGGTTGTGAGGGATTGTCTTCTCGCCATTTTTTGGGGAAATTGAAGATTTTTTTGAGAGGTGGTGTGATTTTTAGGGAAGAAAGTTGGAGGCCATGAAAAGTGAGGAGAAAGGAGGGAAGAAGGGGAGTATGAGTTTGGGATGGGATGGTGGGATGGTGGGATGGGATGGGCCCGTTGTTATCTGACACATTCCGTTGGATTGCGGCTCTCGAATATTTTAACACGATAATTATTGTATAAGACTGTCTTATTAGGGTTAGGTTATGCCTGTAGATGTGGCAATCGAGTCATTTGGGTCGGTTACGGATCGGGTTGAAGCGGGTCGGGACATATCGGGTTCGGGATGTGTCGGGTTAGAAACAGGTCAGGTCGGTTACGGTTCAGGTCGGGTCAGTATCAGGTCAGATTATAAGCATATATTTTCTCTTTTGTATTTAGTTTTAGATGGGTAATTTTATGTTTAATCAACGTGTAGGCGTATTAATTATAATTTTAAGTGAAAATAATTAAAATTAATGTCAATCTGGTCTTATTTACACCATTATTAAGCTAATTCATTATCGGGTCTTCTATCGGGTTGAGTCAATATCAGATCACGGGTTGGGTTGGGTCGGGTCAGGTCGGGTTCGGGTTGGTAAAAATAAGGGTGTTATCGGTATCGGGTATACGAATAGAATGCGGAAGCGATAATTTCTGCCGAGTTAGACCTATAACCCAACAAGACGATCGAACTCAAGACCTATTGAGCACAATCAAGTAATTATCCAAAACACGTTTGAATAAAAACGAAGATAAATTGCTAATCAAGCAAAAGAAAACTGAAAGTTTTGATTAATTTCTGGAATGCCAATTGCAGTAATAACAAGGCTATAAATAGCCATCTTCTTGACCGATCATCCGTCAAGAGCAACGAAAGGTTTCTTACTAAATTGGCTTAATTATGACTATTATTCTAGCTAATTAAAGAACCCTTTATTGTAGCATTAACATAGCTAAATTACGATGGGAATAAAGAACTAAATGACAAAGACAATTTGTCATCACTATATTAATCTGTCGACGGTCCATCGCAAGCCAATAACGTCACGAAGCGAGTCCTCGACCAAAACAGGGCATCACCACAAAACAGAGTGTTGCTCGGGAGGATAACACTGTCATCACTGCCGCCATTGTTACCGTTGCCCGCATCATCCCCTCCCCCATTTTGAGGAATTGTCCTCAATTCGACTAGACCATCATCGTCCAAATATGGGGACAAGTCACCCACATTAAAAGTGGCATGAACACCGCAATCGCCGGGCAACTCAACCTTATAAGCATTGTCATTAACACGGGAAAGGATTTTGAAAGGACCCTCGGCCCGAGGCATAAGTTTGTTTTTCCGTTTTCCGGGGAACCGTTCCTTCCGCAAGTGAACCCAAACCAAGTCACCTTCCTGAAAAACTCGAGGCCGACGGTGCTTATTAGCCTTGCGCTGGTAAGAGGCATTTATTTCCACAATACGATCCCGAACTTGCTGATGTAATTTCAGCATCGCCTTGAGCTTCGAATCGGCATCGTTATGGACAAGCTCACCTTTGGGTAAGGGAATCAGGTCAAGAGGCAAGTAAGGGTTTACTCCATAGACCAACTCAAATGGTGAATGACCCGTAGCATAAGTTGGGGAACGGTTGTAAGCGAATTCAGCATGGGCGAGTTTCACATCCCAATCCCGCTGTGTTTTACTCACCAATCCCCGTAACAACGTACCCAAAGTGCGGTTTGTGACCTCTGTTTGACCGTCCGTTTGCGGGTGATGAGAGGTACTAAACAATAGCTTGGTTCCCACTTTGCGCCACAAAGTATTCCAAAAGTAACTTAAAAATTTCGAGTCACGATCGGAGACGATAGTTTTGGGTATCCCGTGAAGCCGAACGATTTCCTTATAATATAAGTCAGCGACATTGCAAGCGTCGTCGGTCTTATGACAAGCAACAAAATGCGCCATTTTCGAGAATCTATCGACCACCACCATAATTGCATCCTTACCCCGTTGAGTGCGTGGCAAGGCAACGATAAAATCCATGGAAACCTCCTCCCAAGGTCTCACAGGAACCGGTAAGGGAGTATACAAACCCGGCTGAAACTTGCTTTTTGCTACCTTACAGGTCACGCATTTGGCGATAAGATTAGTCACATTTCCGAGCATTTTAGGCCAAAAAAAATGTTCCTTGAGTATGTCTACCGTCTTAGCCACGCCAAAATGGCCAGCCAACCCGCCACCATGAGCCTCCCGAATTAATAACTCTCGAATTGGGTGCTTTGGGATACAGAGTCGATTCCCTTTAAAAAGAAATCCGTCTTGGACCAAGAATTCGCCATTGGTTCCAGATTGACATTTAGTGAATAAATCCCCAAAATCCCCGTCACTGGAATAATAAGTTTTCAAAATTTCGAAACCCAATATCCGGGCATCGGCAGCGGCTAGCAACGTGTACCTGCGAGACAAAGCATCGGCTACTACATTGCTTTTGCCATCCTTATACTTCGAGGAGAAGTGAAAGGATTGCAAAAATTCGACCCATTTGGCATGTCGAGGACTCAATTTTTGTGGCCCATTTATGTACTTAAGGGACTCGTGGTCCGAATGCAAAATAAAGTGGCTAGGACGCAAGTAATGACTCCAATGAGTAAGGGCTCTAACGATAGCATAGAACTCCTTATCGTAAGTACAATAGTTTAATCTAGCTCCTCCCAATTTTTCTGAAAAATATGCAATGGGTCGTTTATTTTGCAACAAAACAGCCCCGATCCCTACACCACTCGCATCGCATTCGACCTCGAAGGGTTGAGTAAAGTCAGGCAGGGCCAAAACTGGTGCGGTACAAAGCCGATTTTTGACTTCTATGAACGCCTTTTGAGCGTCTTCCGTCCAAACAAATACACCCTTTTTTAAGCAATTAGTAATAGGTCCCATTATTGTGCTAAAATCGCGAATAAACCGTCTATAGAAAGAAGCAAGACCGTGAAAAGAACGTACCTCACTCACGTTGGAAGGAACGGGCCAAGTTTTAATAGCCTCGATTTTAGCGAGATCGACGGATACTCCTTCACTCGACACAACATACCCCAGGAATATTACCTTATTGACCAAGAAAGAGCACTTTTCCAATTTACCAAAAAGCCTCTGATTTCTAAGAGCTTCAAACACGCACCTCAAATGTAACAAATGGTCCTCCTCGTGCTTGCTATACACTAGTATATCGTCGAGATAAACTACTACAAATCGACCCAAAAATGATTTTAAAACCTCATTCATAAGGCGCATGAATGTACTAGGCGCATTCGTGAGACCGAAAGGCATAACGGTCCATTCATAAAGCCCATGTTTCGTTTTGAATGCGGTTTTCCACTCATCTCCTTCACGCATTCGAATTTGATGATATCCACTCCGCAAGTCGATCTTTGAGAAAACCTTGGAACCATGTAACTCATCGAGCATATCGTCCAACCTGGGAATTGGAAAACGATATTTAATAGTGATATTATTGACAGCCCGGGAATCGACACACATTCGCCAAGTTCCATCCTTTTTTGGCACGAGTAAGACAGGTACCGCACAAGGGCTCAAACTTTCTCGCACAAACCCGCGCTCAACCAACTCATTGATCTGTTTTTGAAGCTCTTTAGTCTCCTCCGGGTTACATCTATAAGCGGCCTTATTAGGTAGTGGAGCTCCGGGAATAAGGTCGATTTGGTGCTCGATTCCTCGAATAGGTGGCAAACCTGGTGGCAATTCCTCGGGGAAAACATCTCGAAATTCGAAAAGCAATTTGTCCACGGGGCTACCCTTTACTACCTTGCTATTTAATTCCAAGTCTTCTCTGGCTACAAGCAAATAAATCAATTCACCTTGGCCAATGGCAGATTTGACTTCGTGCTCATTAATCAACATCGAAAGTCCTGCCGTTTTCTTTTTCTTGATACTCATGGACTGTATGGCTTGGGATGACATGGGTTTTAACACAATCTTTTTACCCTTATCCCTCAATTCGTATTCATTACTCTTCCCCCGATGAATTACGTCCCTATCGAACTGCCAAGGACGTCCTAATAAGATGTGACAAGCGTCCATGGGGATAACGTCGCACAAAACCTCGTCTGAATATGACCCCATCGTTAAGCCAACCCGCACCTGCTTCGACACCTTTACTTTACTGCCATCATTGAGCCAATGTAAGGAATATGGACTAGGATGTTCCGAGGTGGACAATCCCAGTTTTGAGACCATTTCACTTGAAGCGACATTAGTGCAACTACCCCCGTCAATAATCACGCTGCACCATTTATCTCCGACTTGGCACTTAGTATGGAAAAGCTGCTCGCGCTGATCCGCATCTTTGGAATTGCTTTGAACCTGCAAAGAACGGAGTACTAGCAGGGTATCGTAAATAGGCGCCTCATACCCTTCTACCTCCTCCTCCTCATCTTCACTCTCCTTAAAATTAAACACACCTCCCAACCGCTCCTCTTCTTCGGCCTGCTCTCGCAAATCTATTGCCTCCCGTAGAGTCACTACGCGCTTATTCGGACACGCGTTTTGATAGTGACCGAATCCCTGACATTTAAAACACCTAACCTTCGACAGAGCGGTTTCCTTGACTGGTTTCGTGACAGTCATGGGGTCTGGAATATGGGTTTTATTTGGGTTGCTATTTGACGCAGGGGAATCAACTTTCGAAGGCGACTCGAATTTTGACCAGGTTTTGTTTTTGCTATAATCCGTATTGGATCCTCCCCCAAATTTGTTTTTGCCCTGGGTTTCGAGTTTCAGACACAGTCCACAAAGGGTGTCGAAATCGGAGTAAGGATATAATTCGACAGTATTAGCAATATTAGTATTTAAACCCCGTAAAAATCTCGCCATTTTTTGTTCCTCAACTTCCTCCAATTCCCCCATTAATACTAAACTCTCAAATTCATCGATATACTCTCCTATACTTAGTTTCCCTTGTTTCAACTCGGAGATCTTACGATACGTGGTTAATCGGTGATTTGGTGGTACATACCTGCTACGCAGTTTGGCCTTCAAGATCTCCCACGATGCGATTTTCTCCTTCCCAGCCCTTGCACGTTTGGCCTTCAGTCCTTCGAACCACAAAGAAGCCCCTTTTCCCAATTTTAAGATCGCAAATTTGCACCGCTTTTCATCGGTCAGATCTTTAAAATCGAACATCCGCTCGATCTTCCTTTCCCAGTCCAAATAGTCTTCCGGATTCGTGCCTCCTGTAAATTCCGGGAGTTCATTGAGTTTGAACTCGTCTTGTTTCACCTTACCACCGGTTCGACTACCGGTAGGCCTGTTCCGTAACAAGTCCTGAAGTTTGTCGTAGAAATCGTCATCGAATTCTGCCATTTCGTTTTTGAGGTTGAAGTTTTGTGTTTTTTTTTTTTTTTTTTTTTTTTTTTTTTTTTGATAAAAACCGAGAAATAAAGGATCGTCTCGATTTAGATGGCAAATCAAGAGCCGAAGCTCTGATACCACTAATGATACGAATAGAATGCGGAAGCGATAATTTCTGCCGAGTTAGACCTATAACCCAACAAGACGATCGAACTCAAGACCTATTGAGCACAATCAAGTAATTATCCAAAACACGTTTGAATAAAAACGAAGATAAATTGCTAATCAAGCAAAAGAAAACTGAAAGTTTTGATTAATTTCTGGAATGCCAATTGCAGTAATAACAAGGCTATAAATAGCCATCTTCTTGACCGATCATCCGTCAAGAGCAACGAAAGGTTTCTTACTAAATTGGCTTAATTATGACTATTATTCTAGCTAATTAAAGAACCCTTTATTGTAGCATTAACATAGCTAAATTACGATGGGAATAAAGAACTAAATGACAAAGACAATTTGTCATCACTATATTAATCTGTCGACGGTCCATCGCAAGCCAATAACGTCACGAAGCGAGTCCTCGACCAAAACAGGGCATCACCACAAAACAGAGTGTTGCTCGGGAGGATAACACTGTCATCACTGCCGCCATTGTTACCGTTGCCCGCATCAGTTGGGTTGGATCGGTTCGGTTTCGGGTTGTATCGGGTCGGGTTTCGGGCGGGTCGGGTCGGGTTAGTTTTTGCCAGCTCTAGGTTATGGTCATTGTAGTTCACCCAATTTGGCCTAGTTTTTTTTTTTTTAATTAATTGTTAATTTAAAAATCGCTAAATTCGATCTAATTAGTTCTTTAACAACTACGAACTAAATTAATTATAAATTGAAATTGGGGAGACAAAGGATCGGTGAGGGGGGTGGGGAGAGCTGTCAGCTCACTTCAGTTCAGTTGATAAGCTTATTTAAGCTCTATTCATCATACATAACTTATATTCAGTCAGGTCAGCTCACTTCGATGTAGTACAACCACTTCAGCTCAATTCATACAACCCAAAAAAACAGGAGCTAAATGGAGATTTGAGGGAAGGTCAAAACTAAAATAGTTTAAAAGGTGGGAAATTGTGATAATATTTGGACCAACTAAAGACGTTATTTCCTCTAATTTAAGGAAATGTTGATTGGACGCATTACTCGCTTACAAAAAATTTGCCTTAATATATTATGGGACATGCTAAATCCTGCACACGATTTTACTAAATCCCGCACATTTTTTCCCCTTATTCCGATTGTATCCCTAACAATTCTCACACCCCACAAAGATAAAAAAAAATGAAAAACCCCAAAAATACACCCATCTCATTCCCCCTTTCGTCCCCTAGCAATTGCTCCATCATCAATTTAATCAAGAGTTTGATATTTGCAGCAACTTGCAACGCATCAAGATTTCATTTGTAAATTAAGGTTTTGCCATTTCAATTAATCCACCTAATAACAATCCATCAGCCGATATACTATTTAATCAAATTTGCCAAATCAGAAGTGAATTTAGGTCAGCAACTTGCGACTCATCGTATCACAGATTCACAGCCCACGGTTGCCACGAATTTGATGACCGGCCGTATTCTCCGATCAGTCTACTCCGGCATGTTCAACAACCGCACATGCCACAACCACCCCTTCAAGAACACTACGTTAGTATTAATCCAACATCAATCCAAACCCTAATTGGAAAAAACCATTTAAAAATAACATTATTATATTAATTAAAAGACGGTACTAATAAAATTATTGATAGAAACGGAGAAACTTGCGAATTACGATTTATAATTGTCGAGTTGTTAATGAATGGTTAGGTTTGTGAGAAAGAAAGGGGATAATTCTTTTCAGGTCTTTTTTTTATGATAAAGGGTAGTTATGGAAAATTAGGGACAAATATGTTGGATTAAGTAAAAGAATATGCGGGATTTAACAATTGCGTATATTATTGGGGAAAAAAGATGATTTTATCCTTCACCATTTAAAGTAGTTAAAAGACCGAAAGCTATAACCATGAAGGCATGGAGATATATTTAGGAACCATTCTTACCCAAGTCCGAAACTCTAGTCGAGTAGTCTAGGGGGACAAAGTGAGTCATACAATGCGCTGCTCTATTTCCATCTCTTCTTATAAAGGTAAACTCAACATAATATCTCGTTGGGGAGATATTAGTGGTCTCAAAAAGTTTTTCTTTCGTTAAAAAGAGCGGTAATGTGACAGCTCATTGTATGGCTCATTATATACCTCTTAACTGCTCTACTCGCGTATGGGTGGATGTTTGTCCGGACGTTATTGCAGACATTGTTTCATGCAATGCCGTGTCGGAGTTTCATAATTAATAATATAAGATCTTTTACTCAAAAAAAAAAAAGTCTCAAGTCCTTGGAATTCTAGCGGGGAGAGTTTAATTCTAGACTCTGTTTTCCTCTGCTTTTAGGGCTCTAGTATAGTAGCATTCTAGCAGTTTGGTGTCCAAACTGGGCAAATCTCCTCAAAATAGGAGGTAATTGCAGACAAAGGAAGCAACCACGAAAAATCTCGCATATATTATATGTGAACAAAAAACATGTCTCAATATACACTGCAGCTCCCCATCCTGCTTTTTTTAGTGATGGCATAACCAACGGATGTCCGTCTCAACTATCACCTCAAACTGTAACGATACCACCATAATAGTAATATGAAGAAAAAGCAAAATGAGCCCCTAGATTACTAAAATTCAAGTCTGAGGGTCATCCCTTGATTTTCCTGATCGTTTAAAAAAAATAGCAGCAACAAAAAAACAAAGACAGGCCACCATACCAGTATTCTTGCACAAAACAATCTCAGTACGTAAGCCACAACAACAGTAGCTAGAATGCAGCAACTGCATTTGAACGGAACACGCGTGTAGACACCTGAAACATACAATCTATGGTCCGCAGATGCCTTCCTGGCTCCAAAAAATGAGCAGATAATGAACTACCAAATATGTAGGCATTATTCACAATGCAGAAACAAATCAACAATAACATTATCTGGTGCCTCACGATCTCCCGCAAAGGACCGGGTAAAAGGGGCCTGCAGTATGCAGCGCCTCGGGTAGTTGAATGTACCCAAAGAGACTATTACCTAGTGACCCCCTAATGAAAATTTCCCTTAGACTTGTATGGAATGAGTATTATTTCACAATAATAAACAAATAAAGAATGCGACAGAAAACATAACTAAACTCCTGAGTAAATCTTGAGTCTTGACTAACTAGTTGCAATGATGATTCGAACAAAAAAAAAAAAAAAAAAAAAAAAAAAAAAAACTACTCAGCACCACTTCAGAAAAAACTAGAGGGTGTGCAGTGTGCTATACATGCGTTGTGAATTGTGAGTCTGCAGTATGCTTCCTAAGATTCATTCACTGATCTAGTGAACTTACCCGTCGCCACTGAAAAAAAAAACTAGAGGGTGCTGGTAACTGGTAAGCCCTCCTAGATACCACCTATGCTTGAATGTCGCAGACTCGCAACACATGTATATGGCCAATAGTGGGAACAACTTGCAAGCAAACACAATCCTCAAAAGCTACAAAATTAAGCGACTAGTTCTGGTCCTCTATCAGGCAGACAATTGATACCTAAAATACAAGACGGATCAA
This sequence comes from Silene latifolia, assembly GCF_048544455.1. Taxonomy (NCBI): domain Eukaryota; kingdom Viridiplantae; phylum Streptophyta; class Magnoliopsida; order Caryophyllales; family Caryophyllaceae; genus Silene; species Silene latifolia. Next base: position 19,926,547 of record NC_133536.1, read on the forward strand.
GAGTAATTCGAATTTACATAGCTCAACTTTGCGTCTCTTTACATCTTTTTCAATAGGGACAGTGAGTTATGGGACAAGTGAATAAACATTCCACATTCCAAATTTCAATCACATTTAAGCATTGAAATAACTTTGATCAAAAGGTTCCAGATACAAGCAAATACTACGTATAACAGTAAACTGTAGAAAGCAAAAAGAAAGATTAAGCGATAAATCTATTTTCGATATTCAAATACACTGGAAGAGACTGAAAGAAAAGGTAGGAAGGGGCCGAAATCTACTCACTTTACGAACTAGCAAGATGTTCTTCCATATCCAAGATCGACGATTTGTTATCATTCACTTTCCGAAAGTACAATAGAGATTTACTATCACATGCTTGTCAGTGAGGTGCAGGAGCATTGCTGCCACCCAATCCCATCTTCTTTCCTAGTAGAGCAAGCTGCTCAACAAACTCCGACCCAGTAAGAATTTCTGTTGTTCCATAGATGATATGTTTTGTGGGTTGCTGACGTTGTGCAAGCTCTTGCAAGCTTCCATGCTCCACATAATTACCACCTCCAACCATAAATACAATCGCCTCCTTAAACGGTCCTCTGATATGGCTACCTGAACTGGACTTAGGGGCACGAGGATCAAACAACATGTAGGTGTCGGTTTCTGGGTTAGGTCTCCCTTCCATTAATGCTTCAACTGTCCTCGCTAGTGCCAGCTGGCGGTCACTTGATAACAAATTTTTCACACCAGCGGTCACAGCACTGATAGACTGTCCATAGAGCTTCTCAGCCCAGTCAACAATGTTACCTCTGCTCGCTGAGCTAACAGAAGCCAATGACACATTCAAAGACTTGATCTTTTTAACATACTGAAAAGCAGTAGTATCAACCTCGGCTTCTCTTAGAGCAGATTCCACCATTTCAATCTCAAGCTGAGGAATGTTCTCCAAAGAAATAAGATACATAATTGCAAAACGAAGCTTATCAGTCTTAGTCCCCTTCCCATTAAACACACTCATAAGCTCATTCCGGTCAATACTCCCTCTGATCATCATATCATTCTCCTTTTTTGCATACGAATCAATGGATCTCTCCTTAATCTCACCAAGCAACACGGTGGCAATATTTGTATGCTTATCAATCACCCGCTTCCTCTCGGTCAACTCAGGCAAAGAATTAACCGCATTCAACAAATGCTTAGTATTCCCAATCATCTCAGCCCCATCAAACTCAACCTCATTCGCTCCCCCAGTCCTTCGATTCACATCATCCACGTCCTTCTTATACTTACTTAATTGGTTCTCAATCTCAACCGCCACCTCAGGAAACTCCAACTCTCCATTAGCCATCCAAAAAGGATCCCCTCCATCAAGCTCAAACCACTTCGTTCCACCCTTTTCACCTTGCACACTCACCTTATTCAACCTCAACCCCAACAAATCATGCACAAGCGGCCTATACCTAAAATCATGCTGCACTCCAACCGCCAGCTCAAAATTACGATCAAACAAACATAAAACCGGCCTCTGAAACGAGGCAGCAAAATTCCCACCCTCGCTAAACAAATTATTCTTACTCAACAAATGATCCCTAATCTTCTGATCCAACCCAACCGCCACCATCTCAGCCGCCCCACCCCGCGGGCACCTAATCACCGGCACAACACCCAAAGTCGCAAGAACACAAAACAACCCATCCACAATCTTCCCAATTATCTCTTCAATCTCCTTATCCCCATTACTAGGATCATTCAATTCCAAATAACAATTCTTATAAGCCAAACTAAACAAATTATCCTCCAGCGTAACAAAATCCAAATACTGATCATGAACCTTGGAAACCCTAGAAACCCCATCGCCCCTAATCAAACCCGACGCAAGATCCTCCAACAAAGCCCTAGGCACCGACGACGAGAAATTAAGATGAAACACGTCATACAACGGTTTCGGTGTTGACGCATCCGAAACGATACGTTGAAGATTATCAGGCGTCGGACGAACGAAATAAACAGCAGGAACATCAGGTATAGGATTTCTAGGTTTATCAATTAGAAAAAACAAAGTGACGCCATGCTTACGTAAGTCTTTAACATGAATTAGAGGAGAGAGAATGTCTTGTGATGGTTTATCGAAGATTAAGATCTTGTAGATCTCTTCGTTCGCCATTCCTGTTGTTGTATTTACTGGTTGATTTAGGTTTAGCATACGGATTATACATTCTGCAAGCAAATTATCGCGATTAGATAAAATTAGATCGAAATGAGTGCAAAATTAAAGCGATTAGATTGAAATTAGGTTAAAATAGATTAAATTACCTGTTTGTTTTTGGCGAAGATTGAGCGCCATTGCTGCGAGTTGAGTAGTGTAACAATGGCGGAAATGTGGTTGACGAAGACGAAGATGAAGATGAAGATGATGAGAGATGTTAGATCTTGGTTGTGTGCTGAGAAACAGAAGAAATTCCAGAGCAGAGAGCGTCGTCAAGTGATAAGTCTACGGTTTAATTTTATTCTTCCACGTTACGGTTAAGATACCGGCAAATTTATAATTTTAGATGGTTAGTTACATAAAAACCACATCATTAAACCAATGAAATGGCTCAAATATAATACTCGTGTAAGGTAAATTTGTGTAAATTTGCCTTACAATCTCAAATACACAAACAAATTACTGAAACTTTCGGAAAATTAGTGCGCGTTCCAATATGTGGTTTGCCTGGTTTAAACTGGAACGTGTGGAACGGAATGTGTTCCTGAGATTTATTTAACTTTACTTTTATTTATTTTTCATTTTCTTGTCCTTGTTCAAAACCTGGCTTTAGTTAAGAGGAACTAGATCTAACTAGGGCTTGATAAAATAACAAAATCAGAAACTTGGTCTAGTAAGTAGGTTAAGAAATATATATATTGGTATTTTAATGTAGGAGCTAGGTCTAGGTAGGTATGCAAGAACGACCGATAAACATGGTCTAAATCACATCATTCATGTTGTAGGCTGTTTATTTCTCTATTGTTATGTTGTCCAATATAATTAGCCATAATAATAAGAATAAGGACGGGATGAGTTTGTGTCCGGCCTATGTTGGTTTCATCCTAGGGTGGTTCCCTACGGTGTTTTTGGCCAGACGTTTGGTTGAGGAGCTTTTTGTGTATTGGTCCGTCTGTTCGCGTGGCTACTTGGGTTATTGGTCTTTGGTCTGTCAAGTTGGTTCTTCAAGAAGTAAGAGATTTTTCTCCTTTAGAGGCAAGTCTGATTGGTTGTTTTCACCTTTCCTTTTCTACGTCCTCGTGGCGTAAGTGCATCTTGTTCCCGTCACTCGTTAGAGCAAATGTCTCGATGGTCTTCGGGAGTCTCGTGCCTTGTGGATGTCGTGCATGATAAAGTTCAAGTCCAAGTTACCGTACTCCACCAACATGTTATCGTTATCCGACACCTCATCTACCGTACTAGTTTCATAGGATGTACTTTTATTTTCAATAATGTCGTATGTATGTACAATGCACATGTGACTGATGTGAGTCGTACTATTAGTATGTAAACATTCTATTTTTACGGTTGCAAAAAAAAAAAAAAAAAAAAAAAAAAAAAAAAAACTACTTGTATGTCTAAATATCGCCCGAATCAAACGCTCTAAAGAAGTGGTGGAGCGTTTTATACATCCCTTCCCTAAGATCAATATCCATCCATTCATCCGAAACACCTATCCATCTCTTGTAAATCCTTTACAGAAGCATACTTTTGTCTAAAGACATTGTAAGCTATACTTGTATTGAATTTATCACCTTTAATACACGAACTCAGCAGCACAGGAGCAGCATAAACTGATCCTGCTAAACTTAATGGTCTCAAACCAGAAGAATAATCCACCAACTAGAGCTGACCTACAGCACGGGGTGACCCGGCCCGGCCCGGTCCGTCCTGGCCCGTTTTTTTAGGCAACTTGGCTTGACCCGACCCGAATGGGATTTGGCCCGTCCTTGGCCTGGGCCTGGGTCCTAAAATTCCAGCCCGGTCCGCCTTGGCCTGCCATTTTAGCAAAAAAAAAAAAAGGTAAGGTCCGCCAGCCCGGTCCGCCCTTGGCCCGCCATTTTAGCAAAAATAAAAATAAAAAAATAAAAAAAAAATTGGTAAGGCCCGCCAACCCGGCCCGCACTTGGCCTGCCTCGGGCTCTGGCCCGGATCAAGCATATCCCAGCTCGGCCCGACCCGGCCAAGCCCGCCCTTCACCTAGCCTGGCCCGGGTCTGGCCAGGAGAGCCAGGCCCACTCCTTGCCCAGCCTGGCCCGACCCTAGCCCGACCCGAGTACATGTCTACCACCAACATTCATAAGGGTGGGGCTTACTATCAACTTCCTAGATAGTTTTACCATTCAAGTTGTAAGAATTGTTCTAGCAATTAGTCTCACTATAGACGGATATATCCGTCTAAAGGGAAATACGGGTTAAATATGCTTAAAGTGGTGGCATTTTTGGAGCCCCACCATGCAACTTGTTGCTTGTTTTATGCTTAAAATGGGTAAATATTTGACCCGTTTATAACTATAGACGGATATCACATCTCCATCTGCTTGAAATTTTCATTAGTTAAATTCTTTTCTCTCCTCCTAAATAATTGAAATCCAATTATTAGTTTGTTGATTTAAAATGGGAGATTTGAGATAAATTTTTTTGCTAACACCTTAACTTATTTACTCATTACCTTTCAATGTCATAATGTTTTGCATTAGTTGTTAGATAATTTTTATAAAGTCACTCGAACTTATAGAAATTGAAAATAATACTAAGTATCTAAATTGAATTTTTAATAATTTTATATTATCTATTACTCATGATCTGAGATATATTATGTAATAATTACTTAAGAAATTTTAGCAAATTATATTTATTTCTATTTTTTTTAAAACCCAATATCAGAATAAAGTAAGATTATTTTAAGGTAATGAAATATTTTCTTTCACTTCTTTCGTTAAACGACGCACTTTGATTTAGAGAAAGAATCAAAATTTATGATTAGTAGCAAAGTTACTCGTTATAGTTGTTTATGAGATACGAATTTGACAATGACTCATTGGCTTGAAAGATTGGTTTAAAAAAACAGAGAGAGAATCTTGATTTAAAATTTAGGGGGCATTTGGTTCGGGGGCTTTAGGAAAGGGAAAGAGAATCAAATGGGACGATTCCGTTTGTTGTTGTTTGTTTGACACAGTCAAAGGGTAACTCATACCCTCCCTTACCCCAAAAACCATACTCACCCATATCCCCCCCCCCCCTCCCCGGTAACCTCATTTCCCTTCTACTCCCTTCCACTACTGCCACCAACCATCAACCACTTCCACCAACACCCACCGTCAACCACTTCCACCAACACAACCACCATCAGCGACACCGGTGGTCCCTCATTCCGGCCCACTCACCGGTGCACTCATCGGCGCTCCACGCCACCCTTGCTTTCCATTCGGACCCACATCCCCAACCTCTAAACACCACACCAACACCTTCAATAACTTTCCCACCCCACCGAAACTCCCTCCCTCGCCGGTAACCTCTCTTCCCCAACACCAGATCTTGTGTTTATTAGGGTGAGGGAGGAGTTTCGTGGGTGGTGGCTTATTTTTAATTGTTTGTGAGGCTTTGGGTTTTGGTGTCCGACAAGGGATAGGGAACAGCGAGGTGGTTGTCGGTAAGAAAACGACGGTGGGCCATCGTTGACGCTACTGTTGGTGGTCTCGGTGTGGGCAGTGGTGACAGGTGTTGCGTGGTGGCGGTGGCAGGTGGTGGAGTTAGTTTTAATGGTGACGATTCTCTTTCTCTTTAATATCCAACCAAACAATAAAGGATATTAGGGGTGATCCCATACCTTTCCCTTCTTACCCTTTCTTGATTTCATTCCCTTACCCTTTCCCGTACCAAACGCCCCCTTAAGTTTATTAATATTGCAAATTTGCAATTTATAATATGAATTGACCCGATTAAATATAATACAATTATCCTATTATTTATTGTTGCACACGGTCTATTATCACTAAATAACTTGAAAATAGCTTATCCGAAGATGACTCGGACTCGACTATAATTCTTGCAAACCCAAGATGACTTAACTCGAACTAATCCGATAAGAATCCGACCGGGTTGACCCATTTGCTAAGTCTAACCCAGTGACCTATTTGTATGAAAGATGTAAAGACATTGTAAGTTGATAGTTGGGTTTCATTTCTTCTATTTCACATATTTTATAGTGGTGATATACTAAAGTTCATTTTCATCTATTTATGAGAAGTACCCCATGTGCGAATGGATCTCAGGTTTTCATCAAATACAATGACAAAATTAAGATAAACAACCTCGCAGTAGTAAGTACATAATCATAGTGCTGACCTCATTAAGTATATGATCAATGTTCCAATAGTTACCCCGGAGAATTAGCATAGCCTATACGTGTGGCAGAGGCGGAAACATTATGGTGCGGAGAGATGATGGTGGTCGAAGGTGGGTGGCGTTTGAAAAGTAACCATATGATTGTAGTGGACAATTTCGCAGACATATTATATGTGTTCAAAGTAACAGAAGATAAGAAAGAGTAACAATTACTTGATACACTGCGAGGATAACAAATCCTAATAGTCTAATACTCTTGGTGATATTAATAATTAAAGCTAAAAAAATGGATATTAGTGGCTAAAAATGGCAGAAGATAACATGCATTTTTTTTTCCCGAAAACAATTGTTATTCACTTATACTTCGTATTTGCTAAGTTCCTTCTCTACCAAAATCATACAACAGTAAATTTGGAAATGAATGTATGCTAGTATCTTTTCAGAATCAAGAATCAAGGCTTAAATTTTGGTTTGTTCAATTTTATGCACTTTCTAATATCTTACTTTAGGATTTTTAACATGTCATTTTAAAAATTTAAAAATTTAATGGGGCCAAATAAGATGACAAATTGACAATCATTAGTTATTAGTTACTGATTTCGAATTATGATGATTAAAATAATTATGATTAAATTAAATGATTTTGAATTTATGAAAAGCTTAGGATAATATGATTTAAAGTAAGATTTTTTTTTGAAACTCACTGGAGAATTCTTAAAAGTATTCAAAAATATCAGCATGTGTATATCTATAAAATATAATTAAAAGGCTACCCTTAAATGACAAATAAACGCCACTTAGACAAAGCCACGTAGGATCCAAAAAGCCACCTAGATTAAAATTTATTGTGACGAGGCATATTTAAATGTGATGTTGCATATTTTTAATGTGACATGGCAAATTAATGTGACATAAATTATCAATTTATTATTACATGATATTAATTTAAATCATTTATCTATAAATTAATTTAATTCACTTATATCTATAATATGAAAGGATATTATCATTATTCTTAAATTAATCTATAAAATATCATTAAAAGGCTAGCCTAAAAATGCCACGTAGACACTGCCACACGGGACGAAAAAAAGCCACGTATAACAATTTGACTTGGCAAACTAATATAACATGGATTACCAATTTATTATTATATTGCATTAATTTAATTCACTTATTTCCTTTAAAAATCTATCCATATTTCATTAACTTTAAACCTAATTAACTAAAAAAAACTACAATAAAAAATATGGATTAACTATAAGTTAATAATTTCAAGATATTTCATATGGAGTAGTATTATATGTATTCGAAATAAAAAATTGAATACATAAGAAATTAAGAACGAAGAAGAATAAATGAAGTTAAAAATAAAAAAAATTGTATTGTTGTTACTATAAAAAAATATATTATAACTTTGTTGTATATGGAAGATGTTTTACAAAACTAATTAATCGACAAATAAGTATTAAAGATCATATAAAATATTTTCTTAGGAAAATATAAAATATATGGAAAAGAAAATATTTATTAATTTAAGTAATTTACAAACAAATTCTGTAAATACTTAAATGAAATTAAACAATAATAATAGAATTTTAAAAGGGTAGTAATATCATGTATTTAGTTCATGAAATAATTTCACGTAAAGGATAAGGTTTTGTAAAAAAAATTGCATTGTTTAGTAATATATTTAGTAAGTAAAACTAAAATAATTATATTTATAATTTTGTGTTCATGGTGAATTTAAATGAGACCTTCTCCATTCCACTTTAATTATTTAATTTGTACAATATTATTAAAAGGCTACTTAAAGCATTTAAGTTTAATCCACGTGTAATTTTTCTATTGATTAGTAATAATTCCTTATATTAATTACTTGATTATTTAACTAGAAATAATCTTTAAATATCATGTGTTACTTATAAATACTAACAAAATAAAAAAAAATTAATTGCAAACACAAAAAAAAAAAAAAATTAATACAAATTCTTTATTTTTCTCTCATAAATTTGTATCAATCTACCTATTCATTTAACTTTTATTTATTTTTATTTAATAGATTGTCTTTTTGTTTTTCCTCACAATTATTATACTTTGTATTTATTTTACCATAATTTTTTTTATCTCCCCCTTAGTTCACAAAACATTCTTCTTCTCTCAAATAAATTCCTGAAATTAATTAGATAATTAATTAGATAATTAATTATAAATTTTTTCTTATATAAATATTACAACAATCCTATTTTTCATTTTTATCTAAAAAGTTGGTAGGTAAAGTACGCATATATATAACCAAATGAATTATTTAACTTTTTTTATCCTTATTATATTTTGAATTAATTAATATTTATAATCTTATTTAGTTCCTTTTTTTTTGTATTGAAATTGCAGGAGGATGACATACTCAAATATTAATAACATTGCATGAAATCTAGAAATAATGGTTATGGAACATCTTTGTAATTTTCTTTTGACTTGAATATTGTTAAAAGGCTACTTAAAACATTTAATTTTTAATCCACATGTAAGTTTTCTATTGGTTAATAATAGTTCACTTATATTACTTTCTTTATTATCTAACTAGAAGTAATCTCTAGATATCATGTGTTACATGCATATAGATATATACTAACAAAATAAAAAATGTTAGTTGCAAACACAAAAAGACAAATTAATACAAACCTTTTATTTTCCTCTCTTAAATTTGGTATCAATATACCTATTCATTTAACTTTTATTTCTTTTATTTAATAGAAGGTCTTTTTGTTTTTCCTCACAATTAATATACTTTGTATTTATTTTACCATAATTTTTTATCTCCCCCTTAGTTCACAAAACCTTATTCTTCTCTCAAATAAATTCTAGAAATTAATTACAACAATCCTATAAATCATTTTTATCCAAAAAGTTGGTAGGTAAAGTATGCATTTTTAACCAAATGAATTATTTAACTTTTTTATTCTTATTATGTTTTGAATTACTTAATAATTATAATCTTATTTAGTTATTATTTTGGTGTTTGTATTGAAATTGCAGGAGGATAACATTGCATGAAATCTAGAAATAATGGTTATGGAACTTCTTTTAATTTTCTTTTGACTTGGATATTTTTTTCATTTTTGTTGGGTTTTCCTTTTTTTTTTTATTATTATTATTATGGTGTATGCGCAATATAAAACTGTAGTTGGATCTCTAATTATTGGTGAAATGTTACATTATATATTCTAACCTTTGGAATATTAATTGACTAATTTTTTAAATTGTACTAAATTTTCTTACACCCTTTCATGCACTTTATTAGTTTTCCGTGTATTCTTCAACTTATATTTTGTCAAACAGGTTATAAATCAAATATTTTAGTCGACAAACATATTATAAATCAAATGTCTTAATGGAACTGTCGAAGTATATATGCTCCAAGGATATAAATTGGATCTTCTAATGCGGATCAAGGTAAATATTTTGCATGGTTTTTGATTAGAATCCGATGATCATTCTCCAATCCATTGTTTCAACTTTAAATGCTTTCAAGCTTTTAAATCATTTTTTTTCATCAAATATTTTCTTCTAGCACTCTCAATATTTCTTCCAGAAATGTTTATTTTTTTGTAATAATTTGTATATATTTTTCTTTTCTCATAAATCAATTGTTACGAATATTTTTTAATTATCACTCTATTTGTTGCCTACTTGCCTTGCTTAGGTATCCTACTAACATATCTCCAAAATAATAGGCAAGAAGACAAATAAGCTGAATAACGCATTCATGAACGAGACCGCAAAAAACAAAAGAACATAAACAATCAAACCCGTGATTCTCAATTTCTCACGGGTCACAAAACTAGTTCTAACCTTAATTAATCAGATTTAAAACTTAATTAGTCAAATTTAAGTAATCAATCAGCATGTTATATATTCTTTAAAAGATACTCAAAAATTATCCAAAATTGTAACTGAACAAATATCGTAAGATGTAGGCGGTAAAATCTAGGGAAATAAGTTGTAAACGAAATTTTAAGATGGTATAAGTTGTAAACGAAATTTTAGAATGATTTTTAATTGAGTTAAGAAACAACATATATTATTGTCGTTATTAAGTTTGAGATTACGTATTATATGGCTAATTGATGACTTGATTAGTTTAGTTTGTATAAATGGCAAATTATATATTTGTATAAATGGCAAGCAATATTGAATATATCATACCTATCTGATTAAATATATCCCGAATATCTAGACTTCAATTTAGGAAACCGTATCATATTTGTTAGAAATCCAGCAAATGACACGTTGCGTATGAATAGGTGTTGACACTGTTAGAAATCTATATCTCATAGTACTCAACATATTTATATATGTTTCAAATTTAATTTAGTCATAAAATTAATTAGATCTTATGCATGCAAACATAAGTAAATATAGTGAAGAAATCATCATTCTTACATTGGAAATTCCGGATTATTGGGCACAAGTGAGTTCTCTTACTCACTTGTTCTTGAGCTCTCCAAATATTGGATGAACAAAGGATTCAAGTATAGAATCCCTCCCAAGGAATAATACCCAAGATAACCTCTTAATAAAATTAATATTATTGATACTAGAACAATATTAATTTTGAATAAAATTGACCCAAAATATTGTTTTGGTCTCCTATTTTTCGGTTAAAAGAAGGGAGAAAATGGAGTAATTTTATCTCTCTAAAACTCTATATTTTAGATGTTGTATGAATGAATAATACACTAACTATTGATGTAGTGTATAAGGTAAATAATAGAGAAAACCCTTTGGTCTCTTTCACTAGGAAAACCGTCAATGCATGATCAAGGTGCTCTTCACAAAAACAACTAGGTTTGCATGGCTAGTAATTATGTTAAATGATTATGTTTTCCACTTAATTAATCAACATAATATTTAGCCTAATATACCCACTATTTCGGTCAATTTAAGATAAAATGGATTCCATTTTATCTTTGTCAATTTATCAATTTGTCACATGTCACAAGTCATGTAAAATTGTCATGTATTTTTAACGTATTAAAAATCAACGCATTAATAAAATACGTCATGTACAAAATCGACTTAGTAATTCATAATTACTTGTACCAAAATAATTTACCAACTATAAATCACAACATCTTGTATTTATAATAAATTATTCATTTAAATGCAATTGTTTCCTTAAACAATAATTTCATCTAAGTAATAAAACAATTCGATCACTTAGACCGTATCTTATTTAATCAAATTATAGTGAGATACGTAAATATTACTTCCAAAATCGTCCGTCAATTTTAAGCAATTTAATTAACCCGTATCGTCATACGATCAATTAAATAATCAATTAAGAGTGTTACCGTTTAGGTATGACCTAAGGGGATCAAATGATTACCACCGTCGCACGACAGTAATGTCAAACTCTAGTCAGCCAATCATTACCGATATGTGTGGACCAGTTGACAGTAAAATATTACTTCCCAATTGTATTCTAAAAATGAGACTTAAACATGTGATCATCATGATCGACAGTTGTGATCGCATTATTGTCGGAGGACACATATTCCAACAATCTCCCACTTGTCCTCGACAAGTGTGCGTCACCAATTCTCTTGTCCTATTACTATCTCCCACTCAATGCAAGGTGTCTTTCAGGTCGTACTTGCAAGTGATCATATCAAGAGTGGTTTCCTCGATCTGGAGAATAACTGATTGACCGGAATTTATCCATCATGGATACCTTCCGAGCGTGGCCACGCATTTCCAGTTCATTACTCCTCGAGTGGCCCTGAGATATTGTTATAACCCTGACAAAGGGTGGACAATTCCTATCGCACTTATTCCCTTCGACTAGCCACAACCATCATAACCCAAAATATGCCCATTTGACCCCATTTACGAAGGTCGTAGTAACACAAATCAAAGTTAATCTGAAACTGTGCCATCTTAGGCGAATAGTCTTTAGTCAAAAGAATCGACTCATTAGAATACTATAGTAGCTCTCGCCACGACCAGGCTATATAAATTTGCCTAATTCTCTATAAGCGGTCATAAGGCCCGACAAGGTGTTCCCAACAGTCTGCCTATGTGATCGACTAGTCATCTCACATGACTTCATGGCACTTGAACTTGCCATCAATCGCATCACACTCTAGTCACTTCGAGACGTCACCTCATGTAAGTAACTATGGGCGAATACAATGCTAATCCGCGTTCACTTTAACGGGGTTCAATTGTCTCTACAACCCGTTTGGATGTAACAAAGTATAAGGTGAGTTAATAATAACTCAAACGACAAATGTCGACATCACATTCGGGTAGTCAATACCATATTACAACCTTGTGATGTATATCGTAAGTGTGTAAACACTAGTCGATTGCAATAGAAGTTTAACATACCATGTGTCCATGTGTTCAAACTTCTTATATTGCATTATCCTTTATATTCATGTTATCTCTTATAGCATGAACCTTACCAAGTATACATATAGGTTCCCAACCTAGGTTTGGGTTCTTTATCTTGAAAGAACTTTCTTGTTGTTTATCACATAACCAACGAATTGTGGTGGATAATAGAACTTGCACTGATCAAGTGTTCTACCATTTCTCAATGTACTAGGTATACGTTTTGCAGGGTCTTGCAACAATTGTCAAGATGATTAGCCTAGCACTTCTCATAAGTCCTAGCATATTAGAAGATATCAGTTTTGAGTAACTTCTTACTTCAACTAAGTATTTTCAAAGCTTCTTATTTCTCCTTTTAGCTTGAATAGCTTAGGATTTTCATAAATCCTTTCGTGTGATCGAACTTCAATATGTGCAACCTCTTGGCACATAACAGAGTGTTCTGTCCATCACTGTAATCGCTCATTAGTTCTCCTCGAGAATTCATGACGATTCTTCTATGGCTGCCAATGATTCATTATGCTCTTATGCATATGATTCATTATTGGACATGTGCATGATTATTCTAATGGCGGAAACATTAGTAACTAATAATCATGTGTTCAAACATTCTTAGGTTCAATGAACGACCATGACTGCTAATGGCAATTCCATTTTCATTGACATGAATAACCTATGTTTCTCGTTAATTCGATGTGTATATCTCAATACCTATCCAACATCTCATGATGTGATTGGATTCATCATAGTCCATTTTCATCCAGAATTGAAAACTCAAATACTTCTTTGTGAAAGATAGTATTAGTGTAACACCCCCGTACACCAGAACGCCTTACCAAGGACCATCCCAGTGTATGACGGTGTCACCATCTCGGTTTCCCGAGGAGGTAGATCAAATTAGACAATAAAAGAACAGTTGTAAATATTATTATATCTCATATAATACAACTCAATACAAACTCTCTTTACAACAAAGATACAACTACAACACTCATGACACTGCATCTCTAGACTGGTAGCGTGATGACTCGATCCCTCCAATCCTAGCAGCCACAATCAACATTACCTGCTAAGCCAACTGCTCACCATTCCCGAATGGATCACCGCAGATACCACAAAACAACACGGGGTCAGTACTGACTAATCAAATGTAAGACAGGTCAACAATGTAAACAACTGATCATCCTCTATCCCAGTCTCTCGATCTCGCACAGTAACCGACTACACCCCGAAGGGTGTAGCCCTGCCAGATTACCCATCGCAACAGATAATCCTCGCCGCCAGTGGGTGACCGCAGCCCATCCTACCTAGTCCAGGTCCTCAATGAGCGACAACCATCCCTGTCCCTTAATGTGCACATCCCCTCCCGTGGCGGGTTCCACGGAGGGCGAACTAGGGTGTGAAGCCACTCCCGCAAGTGACTCCACCACAATCACAATCACACGACATCACAACCGTCTTAACACCCTCACACCAACATCGTCACGACAATCTCCATACTCCGATGATCAACAGATAACAATAATCACACCACAAACAAGTCTTAACAGTGAACAGTAAACTGAGTATGGAAACCCTACCTCGTCGCAAAGCATGTAAGACCTCCATACACAGCCACGCACGACTCCAATAAGCATCCTAACAATGATAACCATCTACTATTACACAACTATACTCAAAGAATCACTCAAAAGAACACAAGGCAGAGACTTACCTAACATTACACATCTGCGGTGACATAAACGACCACCACACACGTCATCCTTCCCCAGCGAAACCCGTCCTTCCCATGGTGGAGGTTTAGGCTAAATACATTAGAGTGTGAAGATATGGGGTGATAGGAGAGGGAGATAGGCTAGGGTTAGAGAAAGAGAAACTGTCGAGGAAATGAGAAAATGAAATGAATCTCGCGAACTTGCGTTTATATTAACGTGTCGACAGCAGCCATACTCGGTCGAATACGGGAGTACTCGGCCGAGTAGGCTCTACTCGGTCGAGTATAGGTGATACTCGGCCGAGTAGCCTCAGCTAGGTCGAGTGAACAATCCTATAAAACTCATGCTATAAGCCTGATCCCTCACCCATTCATCCCTAAAGTTTGTTTGGTCAACAAGATCGGTCAACAACGTTCTTAAATATCCTGGGTATTACATTCTCCCCCCCCCTTAAAAGAACTTCGTCCCCGAAGTTCAGCCCGCACGTCACTCTCCTCAGGGTTACGCACCGACACTAACCACCTACACAAAGGCGCACAAACTCAAACCATCCTGACATTACCGTCATACCACCTTACTCAAACAACAATCACCTATCACAGCTACTCTTCCAAACAATACTAATCACCAACTTTCACATATACTTACGGAAATTAATAAATTCCTTTGCATCCTTTTGTTAAAAGCGACACAACGACTAGCAGCCATACACAAATGCAAAACAATACTCAAAAACCTATGCATCCTTTTGTTAAAAACGACACAACGACTAGCAGCCATACACAAATGCAAAACAATACTCAAAAACAGTACTAAACCACCACATTCCATACTCCTATACCAAATATCACATAAATTGAATTGAGACACCCGTGCAAAGTATAATCTTCATATTACTTGAGTACAACATGGATACAACTTCAAGGAAACATAAATGTAATTCCGAATGCTAACATGCATAACCTACATGTGATTCCAAATATTATAACATAATTAAATACGTATTTCAGACTTATTTCCGCGACATTACTCTTCCCCTCTTAAAGGAACTTCGTCCCCGAAGTTCACCACAAGCTACTTCCCGTGCCCAAAGCCAACGCACACATCATAACTGTGACATTACTCATAGACTCTTGTAGTACAACTTATGTTATGACATTACACGCTTGTGAATCATAGAAGAAAAATATTTCAGCAATTAAGTAGTATATATAAATTAAAATACGGGGTAACAAGAGGTAGCAGCTTTATTCGTAACCAATTGAGGCGATTATCACCGTAATCAAACATATACACGACTAAGACTGGTGACAGCTACAACAATGTATGGGCATTGTATTATCTTTCTACATTATTTAATGACTCGGGTATTCCTCTTTGAACAATTAACCAACCAATGTTATTTAACGAAACATTCACAATTTAATAGGTTATCTCAACAATCACGTACCTGTGACATAATCATAATCAATCTTTAGAACAACTTATTGTATAAAATAGCAAAATAAGGCACTAACAGACTCCTTCATACAATTATTCACATAACTCATGCAATTCACGTAGCTATTACACACCAGGGTCTTTGTGTCAGCAACAATCGGCCGAGTATGAGAGGCTACTCGGTCGAGTAAGCTCTACTCGGGCGAGTATATATGTATACTCGGCCGAGTAAGCTCTACTCGGTCGAGTAGTAACTATGCTCGGTCGAGTTATGACAGCCAGAGAGAGTTTTGACGACATCACATAGAGCATTCACCATCAACCTGCATCAAACTCTTCCCAGCAATATCAAACACAACTAATCTCTAACATAACGGAATTCAACTCGTCTCCACACGATAAATAAAGTAATTAACGGCCTTATGGCCGAGTACAGTCATCCAACAGTAGATAATAAATCCCGAAAGCAACATCCCAGTAAGAAGTAATAAATCCAACACAAACGAAATAAATCCAACATCAAAGAAATCAAACCAAACAACCTAACAACACAAGATCAATAACGAGGACCCTCCTCCATGTCATCATCACCACCTTGCACCTAAGTACCCGCACCAACTCCCCGCTCCCGGAAAGCTCCGCCGCCGCGAGTAATCCCCTCCTAGTCGATCGCGAGTTGGCTCCCCACGGTCCCCCGCAAGGCGACCAAACTCGGTCTCCTCCGGAGGTCTCCGAAGAACTCGGGTCAACTTCATAGTCAGGAATACTCCCGTATCCACTCCCGGTCCCCTCCACTGCATGTGTGTGCTAATCGTGTCCCTATGCTCTGGTTAAGGGTCATCTCATGCAGGTTGCGGAGCACCAAAGTAGAGGAGATCCGCTCGGCCAGTCATGCGGGCCGCATCCTGGGGTCATGCACGGGGGGTAGGGCGAGTGCGGTAAGGGTGGTAAGGATAGGAGTCAGGGGCAGAGTAAGAGGGCTCAGGTACAACCGGGTCTGCCCTAGACTGCCTCACTCCATGGCGCTCCCGAGGTGGGGGAGGTGCCTGCTGCTTCCCCTCAGGCACGGTGACAGGCTCAGGTAGGTCCAAGAGAATCTGTGGGTCAATCAGGTAGGACTGGGGCTCAGGTCTAGGAATGGCACAAGTCTCCCACTCAGCCAAATGATCAACAACAGGGAGATGGGCTGGGTCCGGAAGTACCATCCAAATAGATCCCCTCACCCTCCAGGCATAAGACTCGTCATCCATCTTCCTCAACCATCTGTTCTGACGCCAATACTGAGCATCCATGGTAGGCACAATCTCTACATACTCATTCCCCTAAGGAGGTGGGGCCTCAAAATCTGTCAGTCGCTGAGCTAGGCGGGTCACTATGGCCCCGCAAGCAATGTGTCGGGTCTCGGACTGTGCCATGCGCTCAAAACTAGAGCACACTACACCAGGAGCACTATAGTAGAACGGTTTCTGACGGTGTAGGTTAAGGTAAGACATAAGGAGCATGACTTCGTGAGAATTGAGCTTGCTCACGTCATCTCTCGAGTACAGCAAATAGGTCAACATCCTCAGAAACATACAAAGGGAAACGTGCTGCACATCATTAATCAGCATGGCACTGGCACTAAGGGCAGGTCTGCCAGTCAAATATGGAAGGTAAAGAGGTGCACCACTGTTCTTGGCCACATCACTAAGGTACCCCTCCCCCTCGGCCTCTAGACCCAAATGATCAGCAAACTCATCTAGGGTAAGCTCATGATCTTCATTCATGAGACGAAAAGAAACAGTCTTTCCCTTCTTATCATAAACAAAAGAGCTCAAAAACTCCAAGGTCAAGTGGGGGTAGGATTTCTTCCTCAGATGATACAACCCCTCCATACCCAAAATCTGAAAGATATGAAATATGTCCTCTTTGATCCCTAAAGTCTCAAGGATACCAGGATTAACATAACGGGTAGGGCGGAAAGGACGACGCATAAGAGCCACAAAAGCCTTACGATGATTGAAATCAGAGAATATTACCGATGGATGTGCCTCCACCGGCGGAACTACGGGTCCACTGCTTGACTGACCAGTCTCAAGCTGGACATTAGCACGAGTTCTTTTATTGGGTAAGCCTCTGGTTTTCACCATACTGCAAGAGAACAATCTTTAACAAGGGATTGACACAAAAATTCTTAGCACAAAAGACGGACTGTTTTCAATTGTATATCGATTTTGGAACGATCTTTTTAAGACAATTATCAGAAAATCACCAATCACCTTACCACTTATATGGTTACAAGCTTTAAGTTGTTTCAATTAAAGAATAACCATCAACAACAAAGGGAGTTTCGTTGTTGGTGACCCTAGAATTCTGAGATTGAATTTTAAACCATGAAATTGCTTAAACATGGCATACACGAGGTCTACATATGATTAAATCCAAGAATCAGTAAGTTGAAGACTAAATTTCAGTTGTTTTACAAAGAAAATTCGAAATATAGCATGAAATTATACCATAACTGTAACACCCCCATACTCCAAGTGCCTTACCAGGACCACTCAGGTATGAAGATATTACCATCTCGGTTACCCGAGGCAATGATACTCAAATAAACAATGAAGAAACAACGTTTAAATATAAATACTTAGTGAAGGGTTACAATTCTCAAAACCAAAACCAAAAGTATAATACATGTTCTCAAACCGATCATTTCTTGTTCTAATCGAAATGTAAAGAAACTACTAAGCTACAGCGGAAGACTTCTATCATCATGTCGTGGCAATCCCAGCTATCCCAAAGATTTCATCTCATACTGCTCAATATCTGCTCACCATCCCCGAATGGATCACCGCAGTTTACAAAACAACAACCGGGTCGATACTAATCACACAACTCAATGTATATATCAACAATAAGATAAACAGAACTGACTTAAGCTCACACACACACAACCACACCAATTCCAATCATCTCAATCACCGACTGTCCACTGGACCAGCCCTGCCAGTGGGGGACCGCAGCCGTACCCACCAAATCCCCGCTCCACATAGTGAGCGATAACCCTGTCCATTAATGTGCACATCCCCTTCTGTGGCGGGTTCCACGAAAGGCGAAACTAGGGCGTGAAGCCACTCCCGCAAGTGACCCCACTCGGTAGAGACACGCCTCGAGTACCATAGACAACAATCACAATCACAATCACAACCGTCACAATACAATTACTATATCAAGCAATCAATCTCAACACATCAACAATCATCCCATTATGGGACTAATACTGAGTAGGAAATCCTACCTGGAAAGCACACAATCGGACGGTCTCTCTATGCTTTGTATCAAAAAGCTTCCTCTATGAAACCTTCTCCTATCATACAACATACAAATGCTACCAAATCACATACTACTCAAAAACCCCCAAATTCCTATATTAGGGTTTAACCAAAACAAAGGAAAGACAACAAAAAGGGTACATAGATCTTACCCTCGACGCAAGGATCTCAACGGTATAACCGACAATGAGAACCAACCTTCCAAACTCCGGGAATTGCTAACAATGCGATTAGGATTAAGAACGTACTTGCTTTCTCTCTTAAACAGTAAATTAGGTTTTGCAAAAGTGTTTAGAATAATGACGACGAAGGTTATATATCTTAATCGCATAATTAACAAAACCCGAGAAAACTCCCCGTAAAACCGGCTACTCGATCGAGTACCCCCTTACTCGATCGAGTACCCTAGTTACTCGATCGAGTACCCAACAGGTCAGAAACTTTTCTAAAACGCAACTTACCCTTACTCGACAGAGTAAGGCCTACTCGATAGGGTACCCAAAGACTCATAAATACGGAGTATTACAATAACTTTGAAAACAAAAGAGGAAATTGAGTTTAATTCTTACCTTAAACTGATTTGGGGCAAGCAAGAACAAGTGGAACACCAAGGTTTTACCCAAAAGCTTGAGAAAGGAAGGATATGGAGTTTTTAGAGAGAAGGGAATGTGAAGATGGGAGGCGAAATTAAGAAAGAATGGGACGAAAAATAGGGTTTTTGTATAACCCGTATAAGTTCTGCTACAGCAATACTCGGTAGAGTATTGGGCATACTCGGCCGAGTGTCGACTACTCGGTCGAGTGTTTAGGCATACTCGACCGAGTGTAGACTACTCGGTCGAGTATCCTTCCTGCTCGGTCGAATTTTAAGAACAGAAGCGATTATTATTTTCACCAAACGGATACTCGGTTGCGTAGCTTGATACTCGGCCGAGTATGGTCTACTCGGTCGAGTACAATCATCTACTCGGTCGAGTTTTCAAAAGTGAAGAGGACATCATGAATTTTCATTGTTCCTGCAAAATAAATAATATTGTTCGGAGTTCCGTACAACCGGCTCGTCACTATTAAAGCTTAGTTCTACCACTCAAACACATATCAACACGTATTTTTGTACATCTACTACCAATACTATCATCATTACTACCTTCATCCCTCACTATGCCATGAAACTATTACACCCTATCCTTATAGCATACTCAGCAATTTAATTACGGTACCTGCAAGGTTTAGCTCTTATATCACATCATCTCAAATTCCGCTAATCACCATATATACACCTTACTCACATTTACAAGGCAACAATTCAACACACAACACATTCATCGTGAAACAACTTGATTAATCTTACTACTGGTCGCACATCGCCACAATTCCATCACCCACTTCAAACTTTTCCACACATACCCCTTGACACATGTCATCCTAAACATAGATACACACAACAATCATCACTAAGCAATCAACGACTCTCACTATACCATTTTTCCCGTGTCTGGCTTAAGTCCGATGGGGCCATGATTTTGAAATGAGGGCGCCTACTCACCCAAAATCTAGCATCAGCTGGGGCTCCCAACGTACATACACCAGGTTCATTTTAATTGACACCCTATATTCATTAGATTCATTGGTTCAGGTTCCAAAATCGTCGGCTCTGATACCACTTTGTAACACCCCCGTACACCAGAACGCCTTACCAAGGACCATCCCAGTGTATGACGGTGTCACCATCTCGGTTTCCCGAGGAGGTAGATCAAATTAGACAATAAAAGAACAGTTGTAAATATTATTATATCTCATACAATAAAACTCAATACAAACTCTCTTTACAGCAAATATACAACTACAACACTCATGACACTGCATCTCTAGACTGGTAGCGTGATGACTCGATTCCTCCAATCCTAGCAGCCACAATCAACAGTACCTGCTAAGCCAACTGCTCACCATCCCCGAATGGATCACCGCAGATACCACAAAACAACACGGGGTCAGTACTGACTAATCAAATGTAAGACAGGTCAACAATGTAAACAGTTGATCATCCTCTATCCCAGTCTCTCGATCTCGCACAGTAACCGACTACACCCCGAAGGGTGTAGCCCTGCCAGATTACCCATCGCAACAGGTAATCCTCGCTGCCAGTGGGTGACCGCAGCCCATCCCACCTAGTCCAGCTCCTCAATGAGCGACAACCATCCCTGTCCCTTAATGTGCACATCCCCTCCCGTGGCGGGTTCCACGGAGGGCAAACTAGGGTGTGAAGCCACTCCCGCAAGTGACTCCACCATAATCACAATCACACGACATCACAGCCGTCTCAACACCCTCACACCAACATCGTCACGACAATCTCCATACTCCGATGATCAACAGATAACAATAATCACACCACAAACAAGTCTTAACAATGAACAGTAAACTGAGAAGGGAAACCCTACCTCGTCGCAAAGCATGTAAGACCTCCATACACAGCCACGCACGACTCCAATAAGCATCCTAACAATGATAACCATCTCTTATTACACAACTATACTCAAAGAATCACTCAAAAGAACACAAGGCAGAGACTTACCTAACATTACACATCTGCGGTGACATAGACGACCACCACACACGTCATCCTTCCCCAGCGAAACCCGTCCTTCCCATGGTGGAGGTTTAGGCTAAATACATTAGAGTGTGAAGATATGGGGTGATAGGAGAGGGATATAGGCTAGGGTTAGAGAAAGAGAAACTGTCGAGGAAATGAGAAAATGAAATGAATCTCGCGAACTTGCGTTTATATTAACGTGTCGACAGCAACCATACTCGGTCGAGTACGGGAGTACTCGGCCGAATAGGCTCTACTCGGTCGAGTATAGGTGATACTCGGCCGAGTAGCCTCAGCTAGGTCGAGTGAACAATCCTATAAAACTCATGCTACAAGCCTAATCCCTCACCCATTCATCCCTAAAGTCTGTTTGGTCAACAAGATCGGTCAACAACGTTCTTAAATATCCTGGGTATTACAATTAGCTCGTCATTCTCAATGAGTAATGAGTTATAAATTTTTACAAGATGATAGCTCCCACTAAATTCCATGTCTTCACATGATAATTTCCAACTCCCACTTAATTCCACATGTTTCGCAATTAACTACTCAATCGAAATATTTCAAGAATTGAAATATATTTTGCTTTGCCAAGTTATTAAGATAAAACCATATATGTTCTCAGCATATCCTTTCAAAATACCTATTTTGAAAAGGTTTCAATCTTAAACTTATGGAAAGAGATTTTAATCTCTAACTCATTCATTTTGTAATGATGCGTAGCAATGTCATTGTTTAAATGTGAATTTCATTTAATATACGTCCTTCTCAAAATACCCTTTTCTGGAAGGAGGTTTAACCATTTCACTTTCATAATGAGGTTAAGTAATGACACTAGTGTGGTTAACAATTAATTTAGCTTTTGTAGATATCGGTATATCTTTCTTTGCAACTTTTAGTCATAAATCACATTTATTTTTGAGGATGCAACTTTGTTTCATTTAGACTCTTAAGTAAATATCAATATTGAAACTATTGGTCAAAAGTCGTTCATATACTAGCCAAATCTCTTGATAAGACTTTACATTAGCCATTCTTCTTCCAAAACTTTCTTTTGGTCTCCTCGTGTAGTTATCTTGAGAACATATTCTTTTGATTACTTCACTTGGTCTCTTTTGTCATGTAGATTTCATCTATTCGAGACCATAGATCTCATCTATTCGTGTACACTATCTATATAGGTATACAAATCATTCTTTCTTGCGTAGATCTCATATACACAAGTACATAAATTTGCTTAGTACACAAATTTGCTTTGTGTTCTTTGTGTCTTCATTTTTCTCCCACTCTATCTTTAGAATAAATACACTAGAGATTCAAAGATAGCTTATGAGACACAAATAATGATTTTTGAAGTATAAGGAGGACTATCTCATAGGTTGACTAATAGTTTTAAATTTGATAAGTGTACTTGGTGATTGACATTCCTTTAAGAGAGTTCATCAACTCAATCATCATTTTATATTTGATCATACACAAGCCTTAAGCTTGTGGACATATAATGAATCCCATCATTATAGTTGTCTATTAGATCACTTTAAGTGGATGATCATATGTTTCTATGTGCAAGCATATATAAACGAATTTTTAGAACAAGAAAAATACGATAAAACGGGTGACTTGGGTTGCAAACCAAGCCACCATAATCCAAAATACAACAATTGTTGAGAAAGGATCAAATATTTCCATGTCGAACACGGAAATCAAAAGGTTCTAAAAATCCGAAACATAAATTAAAATAAGACAATAAAAAGCCAAGCTTCATGGAAGCTACTCCTAACTTCTTGATGGTTTCTCAAGCTTGCTTTTCCTTTCCCTTGTTATAGACTATTGGTTATAAAGTTAGTTAGGAAAGTTGTTAGAATAAAACTAACTCTAACCGACTCAACATTAGCTCAACAGTCTAGTATATATACTCCTCCCTTTGTAAGGAAATCATAAGTTTCAATAATAAATATTCTTTCTTTATCTCTCTTCTCTCTTCTCTTACTGTAAATCAATCACCAAATATAATCATCATATTAATCATATGATTATGATCATCTAAGTTGATCATAGTTTATATGGTATCAGTGGTATAACGATCCACTCTTTTTCGCTTCCGCATTCATCACAATTCATATATTCATTGCTAATTCTTTGAATATATTCATCACTACCAGATTAAGATCTTCATCTTTTTATTCATAATATTTTGATCACGACATGGCTTCTCCTATATCCAGCGATCAAGAACCGCTTTTTTCACCATTTGATGATCCTCTTTTTCTGTCAACAACTGAGCAACACGGGTTGAGGTTAACAGAGAATCTTTTTGATGGCACCAACTTTCGTCAGTGGCAGAGGGAGGTTATTCAGACTTTACTTTCCAAGAACAAGATTGGGTTTATTTCGGGAGAATGTTCAATTCCAGAGAAAAATGACAAAAGGTATAATTCCTGGATTCGTTGTGATCTTTTTGTGTCTCGTTGGATTAGAAATTCCATGGTACAAGGTTTACGTGATCATTTTCAATATGCCAATTCTTCTAAACATCTTTGGTCAGAAATCGTTGAGCGTTTTGGTTAGTTGAATGTGTTAGAACTTTATGAATTAAAGAAGGAACTTGTTAATCTCAAGCAAGAAAATGCCTCTTTGATTGATTACTAGACTAAAATCAAGGGTCTTTGGGAAAACATCGATCATATGGATCCTATTCCTCTTTGTACTTGTGGTATTATGTCTAAATGCACTTGTAGTCTCTTGAAACGTCTTGTTGAGAGAGAGACACAGACCAAACTATTACAGCTGTTGATGGGTTTACATGCTGGTTATGAGCAAGTTCAGACCTCGTTGCTTTCCATGGATCCTCTACCTCCTATTAACAAAGCTTTAGGGGTTTTACAAAAGATTGAGAGGCAGAAGTCTATTAATGATAGTACAAGTACTGCTGTTCTTGATTCTGTTGCTTGTGCTGCTAAAAGACGTTATGCCAATCCTCACACTGCAGAGGCAAACCCCAAGGGTAAACGTCCAAAAGATAGCATGACCACTTATCCACCCTGTAAGCAGTGTGGTAAGACTAATCATAAAGTTGAAGACTGTTTTCAGCTGCAGACCTGTCTCTTTTGTGAGATAAAGGGCCATATCATTGACAATTGCTACAGTTTTAAGGCTTGGAAGGCCAAACAGGCTAAAGGAAAGACAAAATCTGGGGATTCTGCTAAACTACCACAGAAACCAGTAAACAATGCAGAGATGTGTGGTAATCAAGATGCTGAATATGCTCCTGTCCCACAAACTGCACATTGTGCTAATGTATTCTATCCTACTGCCTATGGTTATACTCCCACGGTTTCACCTGCTGCTTCAGGTTACAGTCCTACTATTCCCTCATCTCAGTCTGCAAGTGATCCTAGTTCACAGTTGTCACCAGATTTGGTTCAAGGGATTGTTGATTCAGTAATGACCAAAGTCTTACAAGCATTAACTGACAAGGCTTCTTCTGCATCTGTTGATCCAGGATCTCAATCCTACACTCACTTTGCAGGTAAGTCTTCTATTCAGTTTACAACTGGTTTCCATCCAAGCAGGGATTGGATCATTGACACTGGAGCATATGATCATATGACCTCAGATGTCTCCTTATTACATGATATTAAAAAGCTAAAGTCTCCATTATTTGTTTCCCTTCCTGATGGATCAATTAAAACTGTTTACTACACTGGGAATGCTTTTCTGTCACCAGATATCACATTATTAGATGTGCTTCTTATTTCTGATTTCAAACCAAATCTCTTATCTGTTGCTAAGTTAATAACCAGTTCAAAGTTAATTGTTACTTTCTTGGATGCTTCATGTTTATTTCAGGACCATTCAAGTAAGGCTATTGTTGCAAAAGGAATCAGAATTGGAGACCTATATAAACTTAGGACATTTGTTTTTGATAAAAGTTCTTTTACACCTTGTATTGCTAATGCTGCTAAAACTATAGATGTTGCTTTATTACATGCCAGACTTGGGCATACCTCTATTGATAAGCTAAAGCATGTAAATAAGACAACAGTTCAGGGCATTAATAAATTGTACTGTGATACATGTGTTCTAGCCAAGCATCATTCTTTGCCATTTTATAAGAGTTTGTCTTATGCTGCACAATGCTTTGATCTAATTCACATGGATTTATGGGGTCCTTATAAACACCCTGATATGACTGGAGCACAGTCTTTTCTAACTATTCTTGATGATTACTCTAGGACTACCTGGACTTTTTTTATTCAACATAAAACACAGGTGCCAAACTTAGTGAAGAATTTTCTTACTCTTGTTGAGAATCAGTTTAGTGCTAAAGTTAAGATTGTTAGGTCTGACAATGGTACAGAATTTTTTCAGTTACAATGCAATGAGTTGTTTGCTTCAAAAGGAATTATACATCAAAGAAGTATAGTAGGTAGGCCTCAACAAAATGGTAGGGTCGAGAGGAAACATAGACACCTTTTGGAAACAGCTAGAGCTTTGAGATTTCATGCACATTTGCCTATAAAATTTTGGGGAGCCTGCTTACTGACTGCTACTTTTCTTATTAATAAGATGCCTTCCTCTATCCTCAATTGGACGACCCCACATGAACTACTGTTCAAAACCTTGCCTAGTTATGATAATTTGAGAGTTTTTGGTACTTTATGTTATGCTTCTAGACCACCTACTGTCAAAGATAAGTTTTTACCTAAGGCAAGGAGATGTATATTCATTGGTTACCCTCCTACTCAGAAGGGTTACAAGCTCTATGACCTTGAAACACATGATGTTTTTGTCAATAGGGATGTTGTTTTTTATGAGCACTGATTTCCTTATAAGACTGACAGTAATGTTATTATATCCAAAGATTTTCTAACAGATCTTGATATTGCAGAAAGTACTCAGTTTTCATTAACACCTAATACTTCAGATATTAGTAAAAGTGATACTCAGTTTTCTGAGCCACATAAAGCAAATACAGAAGTTACTAATAATATGACTATAGTACCTACTAGCCCTATATCCAGTACACCTACTCTCAGACGATCAGCAAGAGCAAAACAAAAGCCTGCCAAGCTAGCTGACTATCAATGCACGTCTTCTGCTTTTCATTCTGATGTGATAAGAAAACTCTCTGACTTTGATGAGAAGTATACTGCTTCTTTAGCAAAAGTTATTAAAGAGGTTGAGCCTAGTTATTATACTCAGGCTTGTAAGGATCCTAGATGGGTAGCTGTTATGGACCAGGAGTTATTAGCATTAGAGAAGAATAATACCTGGCAGTTAACCACTTTGCCCCATGGAAAGAAAGCAATTGGTAGCAAGTGGGTTTATAAAATAAAACACAAGTCAGATGGCACAGTGGAGAGGTTCAAGGCTAGGCTAGTAGCCAAAGGGTTCAATCAGGTCAAAGATAAGGACTATAAGCATACTTTTTCTCCTGTTGCAAAGTTTGCAACAGTGAGGACTTTACTTGCTGTTGCTGCTATAAAGAAATGGTCATTGTTTCAACTAGATGTGAACAATGCATTTTTACATGGGTTTATTGAAGATGAGGTGTATATGAGGCCACCTTTAGGCTACACCAAGGCTCATAAAGATCAGGTTTGCAAGCTGGTTAGATCACTTTATGGATTGAAGCAAGCTTCCAGACAGTGGAACCTAGAGTTAACTAAGTTTTTGGTTAAGCTTGGCTATGTCCAATCCAAGCAAGATTATTCCTTGTTTACTAAAGAGGACAAGCTTACACAGAGACTGGCCATTGTGTTGGTGTACGTGGATGACATCTTGTTGACTGGAGATGATCAAGATGCTCTTGCACTGCTCAAAATGGAGTTACACCAGAAGTTTACCATAAAGGACCTTGGTGAGATGCGATATTTCTTGGGTCTAGAAATAGCCAGAAATGCAACAGGCATCCTCTTAAATCAGAGGAAGTATGTCCTTGACATTATCAAGGATGCTGGCTTTGAAGGGTGTAAAGCTACTTCTTTTCCTATGCAAAAAGGGTTAAAACTGTCTATTGATCAGGGAGAGTTGCTACCTGAACCTGAGGTTTATAGAAGACTCATTGGTAGACTATTGTATCTCAGTTTAACAAGACCTGATATAGCTTACAGTGTGCAACACTTAAGCCAGTTCTTAAGTTCTCCAAGAGAGCCTCATTATCAAGCAGCTCAGCACCTTGTCAAATATTTAAAAGGGACTGTCAATGCTGGACTATTCTATTCTGCAGACTCTTCTCTGACCATTCAAGCATATACAGACTCAGATTGGGGGACGTGTGCTTACAGCAGCAGATCCTTGAGTGGTTACTGCATCTTCCTAGGCCACTCGTTAATTTCTTGGAAGACCAAGAAGCAAGTGACAGTTAGCAAGAGTTATGCAGAGGCAGAATACCGCAGCATGTCATACACAACCAGTGAGCTTGTTTGGTTGGTTAGATTGCTGCATGATTTGCGAGTTTCTATCAAGCTACCTATACCCTTGTATTGTGATAATCGAGCTGCACAGCACATAGCACAAAATCCAGTCTTCCATGAAAGGACAAAGCACCTCAATATTGATTGTCACTTTGTACGAGACAAACAACTAGAAGGTTTCCTCTATACTCAGCATGTCAGGACTGGATTGCAGCTCGCTGATATTATGACCAAGGCACTTGGTAAACAAGAACACCATTTTTTTGTTTCTAAGCTAGGCATTAAGCTCTATCAAGATCATCCATCTTGAGGGGGGGATATAGACTATTGGTTATAAAGTTAGTTAGGAAAGTTGTTAGAATAAAACTAACTCTAACCGACTCAACATTAGCTCAACAGTCTAGTATATATACTCCTCCCTTTGTAAGGAAATCATAAGTTTCAATAATAAATATTCTTTCTTTATCTCTCTTCTCTCTTCTCTTACTGTAAATCAATCACCAAATATAATCATCATATTAATCATATGATTATGATCATCTAAGTTGATCATAGTTTATACTTGTCCTTGCTTAGTGGAGGCCCTATTTACAATAAAAAGGGGATACATTATCACAACTTTGTATCACAATACCATAGTTGAATTAGAAACATAAAAGAAAGGATAGTCATTTACCTACTGGAGTGATCTTTCCAGCTTTGATGTCACCAAGATACTTGGAACAATTTCTTTTCCAATGTCCAACACCATTACAATAATGGCATTTATCAACAGGACCCTTCTTGATCTTGGAAGTGCTAGCTTCAAAAGTCTTAGCCTTGGTGAAAGTGGGAGCTTGCTTCTTACCCTTCTTCCCATTCTTTTTGAACTTCTCCTTGCTCTTGGTGCTTATATTAAGCGCATCCTTAGGTGGGTTAACATTTAACCCCATGTCTTTTTCGGCTTGCACAGTAACTTGTGCAACTCTTCAAGAGACACGTCCTTGTCTTGCATGTTAAAATTCACCCGGAATTGAACATATGCCTTGACTTTGGATAAGGAGTGTAGAATCCTATCTACAATGAGCTCTTTGGGGATTTCAACCTTTTGAATCTTCAAAGTCTCGACTAGCTCCATCAATTTGAGCACGTGAGGGCTAACCTTTTGGCCCTCCTTAAAGTCGAGATCAAAGAATGCCGCGGCCGCCTCATATTGGACGATCCGCGGAGTTTGTGAAAACATTGTCACAAGCTTGGAATAGATTTCATTAGCGGTGCCCATTTTAAAGGCTCTCCTTTGGAGATCCGCCTCCATCGCAAAAATAAACACATTTTTCATTGCGGCGGACTCCTTGTGGTAAGCCTCATATGCTTCCCTAGTAGCGGTACTCGACCTAGCATTAGGTTCGGGTGGAGAGGCCTCGGTGAGGTAACGAAGCTTGTCGTCACCTTGGGCAGCTAATTTGAGTTGGACATCCCAATCGGAGAAATTTGACCCATTCTTTTCAAGTTTACAACGATCCATGAAGGATCGGAGCCATGAAGTATTAGTGAGAGGTGTGGCGTTGGTGTTTGGAGCGGCCATTGTTATGAAAAATAAAAGTGGTCTACAAAACGAAAATAGAAGGAATAAAACATATGTCGTTTTCAAAATAATAACACTCGTAAAAATTTAATTTAAACAAGTTTTATTGCATTTATCTAGTGACCTCTACCCAACTTTGATAAATGATTCCAAGACCCAAATTCATATTAACTTAGGCATCGGTAAAGCCGAAAACAACCCTTATCAATATAACTCGGTGGATTAACCTTTTAATCGATTCTACTTTTAGAACTCTTGGTCGATAAATTTACATTAAAATTTATCTTTAGCCCGAAACACATCCGGCAACCGTCGAGAATACTTTCGTTGAGTTCAACCCAAATTTCGAATAAATGTGTCCATGATCCAAATTTACATCAACTTGGGCATCGGTAAAGCCGAAAACAACCCTCATCTTTATAAATTCGGTGGGTAGACATTTATCACCCACTTCCCCTATGTAACAAGGTTTGTACCCCGATAAAGCCGAGTGCACTCCCTCACGAAATAGGTTTTCATGGTTTCTACTTTTTGGTAAGGCTATGTCTCAATTGTTTATTTTAGCGAGAGGTCATGTCAATTTATTATCTATCACGTTTTAAGTGAACTAAAGCGGTGAACTACGATAATTATAATTGACACGGTCGATAAACTCGATTAAAAGGATGATGATGCATGTTTTAGTTATGGCGATTTAGCGATGCATGCGACATATAAATAAAATGCAAGGCATAAATTAAATCCTAGTATGGCCTTCCTAAAATAGTAAATCTAATAAACTATTATAAATCCGGAAACCAACTTCATTGGTCCCTTGAACATTGGTTTTGGCACGCATCTCGAGGTAACACCGTCTTTAATGGATCACCTTCTCGAGTGACACCGTCTTCAAGGATCTCCGGAATAAATAAATTACATAACAAATTACATAATTTCCTATTATACATTTGTAATTAAAATAAAATGAATCTATTAAATTACAAAACGGTGATACGAGATCACAATAAATTACAACCGAATCGATATTCCCATACATTTCGGGTAATACCAATTAAAAACTAAGGCCATACTAAGTAAAATTACATAATTCAAAAATTACATAAAATAAAATTATGACAATTATAAATAAAATGCAGCATTATAATATGTATGAACATGCCCAATTTTATGCTAAATCGCCTTTAAGGAGCCAATATCGTATATTAAACGGTTTTTACGTATTTGCGTGATTCAACCTTTTAAAATCACAATAAATTACATAAAATCATATTTATGCACAAGTTAATTACCCTAACCAACTTAGGACTCAAAATTAGTCTCCACTAACATATTGACAATAATTAACTTATATTTCTTAAAATTGTTCATTAATGGACTCAAAATTATAATAAAATGCCATAAACTCCAAATAAATCACAAAAATTTCAAATAAATTCAAAATTTGAAATTTTAAACTCATGAACATTCTAGAAAAATACCATGACACTCATAATGTTCAAAAACTTAGGTTAAAAATTTCAAAAATTATCGGGAAAAACAATGTTGCGGTTTATCGGATTTATCAATTATAATCATAAAAACATGAGAAAAATTATATTTATCAATTTTTCAAGTTTAGATCTGAAATATATGATAAAATTCAACATGTGACATTTTTCTTTAGTCATGAAGTATGTTTTAGTAATTATTCACTAATTAAAGTTACTATTTATGCTATTTTTCATCAAAAATTCATAAATCATGCATAAAGACTTCATTATAGCCTATTATTTTACACACATCTTGTAAAATTTCATGTGACAACATACTAAATTTCTATGACCAGATTCGAAATATTTCTCATATTAACCTATTTTATCATTTAAATTCGATTTTATCATGAAAACTCCATATTTCGAGCATAATAACTCATAAAATTATGAAAATTTACAGGTCATCTAAATATAATATATGTGAAAATATATCCAAAAACCACTGGAACAATCAAAATTTAGCTAATTTTAGTCCGAAAATGACATTTTTATCATAAAATCACATTTTTAATGCCATTATTATATAAAATGAACAATAAAAAATCCATAAATTAACCAAAATATCCTAAATACATTTTAGGATCAGAAACTTTAATATGCATAATTGATTTCGTGATATATCATAATAAACACAAATTTACAAGTTCTATATGTTAATCGTATAACTCGGAAAAACTATAACCGATTTGCATGCAAACAACCTAAGGCTATTGATACCACTTGTTAGAAATCTATATCTCATAGTACTCAAAATATTCATATATGTTTCAAATTTAATTTATTCATAAAATTAATTAGATCTTATGCATGCAAACATAAGTAAATATAGTGAAGAAATCATCATTCTTACATTGAAAATTTTGGATTATTGGGCACAAGAGAGTTCTCCTACTCACTTGTTCTTGAGCTCTCCAAATATTGGATGAACAATGGATTCAAGTATAGAATCCCTCCCAAGGAATAATACCCAAGATAACCTCTTAATAAAATTAATATTATTGATACTAGAACAATATTAATTTTGAATAAAATTGACCCAAAATATTGTTTTGGTCTCCTATTTTTCGGTTAAGAGAAGGGAGAAAATGGAGTAATTTTATCTCTCTAAAACTCTATATTTTAGATGTTGTATGAATGAATAATACACTAACTATTGATGTAGTGTATAAGGTAAATAATAGAGAAAACTCTTTGGTCTCTTTCACTAGGAAAACCGGGTAGGGTGGGGTGGCTTTGGCCAATGCATGATCAAGGTGCTCTTCACAAAAACAACTAGGCTTGCATGGCTAGTAATTATGTAAAATGATTATGTTTTCCACTTAATTAATCAACATAATATTTAGCCTAATATACCCACTATTTCGGTCAATTTAAGATAAAATGGATTCCATTTTATCTTTGTCAATTTATCAATTTGTCACATGTCACAAGTCATGTAAAATTGTCATGTATTTTTAACGTATTAAAAATCAACGCATTAATAAAATACGTCATGTACAAAATCGACTTAGTAATTCATAATTACTTGTACCAAAATAATTTATCAATTATAAATCACAACATCTTGTATTTATAATAAATTATTCATTTAAATGCAATTGTTTCCTTAAACAATAATTTCATCTAAGTAATAAAACAATTCGATCACTTAGACCGTATCTTATTTAATCAAATTATAGTGAGATACGTAAATATTACTTCCAAAATCGTCCGTCAATTTTAAGCAATTTAATTAACCCGTATCGTCATACGATCAATTAAATAATCAATTAAGAGTGTTACCGTTTAGGTATGACCTAAGGGGATCAATCGATCACCACCGTCCGCACGACAAGAATGTCAAACTCTAGTCAGCCAATCATTACCGATATGTGTGGACCAGTTGACAGTAAAATATTACTTCCCAATTGTATTCTAAAAATGAGACTTAAACATGTGATCATCATGATCGACAGTTGTGATCGCATTATTGTCGGAGGACACATATTTCAACAGACACGTGGCGATTAAATAGGCTGTT
This sequence comes from Silene latifolia, assembly GCF_048544455.1. Classification (NCBI taxonomy): domain Eukaryota; kingdom Viridiplantae; phylum Streptophyta; class Magnoliopsida; order Caryophyllales; family Caryophyllaceae; genus Silene; species Silene latifolia. The sequence goes on from NC_133536.1 coordinate 19,959,913, forward strand.
GGTTGTTGCTTTAATATAATATATGATGATATGATTTATGAGAGACGTTCACCACTCCCGCTGTTAATATTATTACTTTCACTACATCCCCGGTTAATACTATTACGTTCACTACTTCTTCGGTTACTGTTATTTCTTTAAATACTCCTACTATTTTTACGGTTAACCCGTTAGTTTTCTCAAACTCATATATTTAAATAATTTAATATTTTCCTAAAATCGAATTTATAGTTAATTTTTCATAATATCTCCATTGTTTCTACTGTTACTTTCATTACATGTGTTGTAACTACTATTACTTTCACTTCTCCCGCCGTCATTATTTTTTCTTTCACTACTCCCGCATTCATTATCGTTAATTTTACTGCTCCCCTTGCTGCTAGTATGACTTTCACTACTTCCGTTTCTATAATTGTTGCTTTTACTACTCACATGGATACTTACTATCATATTAGTTGATTTTCTAGTTGTATTAGAGTTATATATATTTAAATAAATTTGAAATATTAGATTAGAATATTATTTAAGAGCAATCATTATTATTTACTAATTAAATTGCAAATCAAAATAATTATGGAATATTATATTTTATTTGAAAATCTAGCTTGATTTATTAACCTTTTAATAGTTACCAAAATATAACATACTTATATTATATTCGTGTATGTTAAATAATTAACATCTTCTTTATTCTAATTAATACCATAAGTGTGACATGTTTATTTTAAGGAAAATCACCATATTATGGTGTTATCTAAATTTATACTTCAACCAAAACAATATAATATTTATATTTGTAACACCCCCATTTATTTAGAAGCTTTTAGCAATACATTCCCATTAAATAGGACTGTTACCATCTCGGTTGCCCGAGGTAAATGATACAAATTAAAACAAACCAAAGTACTTTAATAACTTTAACTGAAATAATGGTTTTATTACATTGCCAACCGATTAAATTTAAACCTTAACATTATAATATACTACGCAGCGGAAATTACATAAATAGAATTGTATAAGTCAACTAAGTGATCTAGACAGCCACTATGGTCCAAGTCGAGCTCACGTCCCAATGCTCCCAAGTCAGCTAATCTTTAGTACCTGTCAAATCTGCTCCCGATTATGGTTCATCACAGGTGTTCACGAATACACTGTCAACCACGAGGTTGAGTAGGAATAACCAACAACAAGTCAAAGTAAAATGATATGATATATAATACAAACACGACTGAGCTCATCACCCGAAACACCCATTCATCCCGCCAATCCCTGGCCCGGGGTATTCATCATTCCAACCGAAGTTGAAGTATTCACCATCCCAACCGAAGTTGAGGTATTCATCATCCCAACCGAAGTTGAGGTATTCAATTATAATTATACATCATGCCAACATAAAATCATCTCAGACACGAGGCTGAGGTATCCAATCCAAACGAAATTCCAATATAAATAATTAAACGATAAACAATCCAACAACATATAATCCACATCCATTAATTCACCCAATTCCACAATAATTTTATAATTTCCACAAACCAACAAAGATAAGACGAGTTGAGTAGTTATCCTACCTCGCAGCAAATATAATCCAATAGCAAATCCAATTAAGCAGCTCAAGCATGACTCAGAAATTCCTCTCCCCAAAACCGTCACCTAATAGCAATTATAAATTTACTTATTAATTACATTATTTTAATTCCGATTTACGATTTATTATTATGAAATTATAAACATTACGATACACCAAAACCCGTCTTAAATAATTAAACTAATAAAATAATCTTTTTAATCCCGCCATTAATCAGTTATTAAATCTAAATTGTCACTATAACCTTACGTCATCACTACATATCATCATCATCAAGAACATGTCCCCCTGTTTTACCCAATACACACAGCAACCCCAGCAGCCCGACGCCACCGTGAACCACCCTACACCAACCACCCAGCCACGCACCAACAACCAGAAGCAACACCCTACACGACATCCCTATCACGTCTAGCACAACAACAACAACAACAACAACAACAACAAACAACAACCCCGTCATCACCCAACACAAACCCAACCAACACCACCTCATTCGCCACCAGTGGACACTACCGTGACACACCTATCTTGGTGCAGCAGCAGCCCTGACCGACCCCGACAACCTCTCCAAACACGGACTCAGTGGCAGCCTTAACACCAACAATTACCAACCCGACAACCCTATACCACTCACGATTTGTCTCACCAAAACGCAACCACACCGCCACCAGGCCACCAACGGTTGTCACCACTTATCCAAGGTGGTTCCATGGGAGGTCCCTCACTCGCTAAACCCAACAAAAATACCCCAGCAACGACTCAACACCGGCAGCAACAACACGAGCACTCCTTCCCCTATTTTTGCGAAATTCCGGCAACTACCACCACAAACCGCCACCTTTAAGCCACTACAAGAAAAACTAAAACAGGCGACCGAAATTTGGCGACTGATATATTTAGTCGCCAAATTGGCGACTGATTTTCAAATTGGCGACTGAAAACAGTCGCCAATTTGGCGACTGGCTTTTTTAAAAAGGGAATCAAACTTGGCGACCGATATTTTAAATTTGGCGACTGATTTTTGGGTAGTCGCCAAATTGGCGACTGAAATTCGGTCGCCAAAATGAATTTCAGTCGCCAAATGTTTTAATGGAAACCAGGCTGTCTTTTTTAAAAAGGGAATCAAGTTGGCGACTGATTTTTTTAATTTGGCGACTGAAATAAGGGTAGTCGCCAAATTAAAAAAATCAGTCGCCAATTTTTTTAATACATTCAGCGCTCCTCTCTCCTACTTTACTCTTTGCGAAACAAAAAAAAAAAAAAGGGACGAGCGATTTGGCGAAGCGACGACACCAACGAACAACACCACACAACCACCCTTCCACCGCCATCTCCACCGCCACATCCACCCTCTTCAATTAGGTTAGTTTTTTTTGTTTAATTTCAGTTTATATAGTTTAATTTGTTAGATTAATTTGTAGTTAGTTTGATTAATTTGTGGTTAGTTTGTTAGATTTATTTGTAGTTTGTATGTTAGATTAATTTGTAGTTAGATTTAGTTTAATTTGTGTTTGAATTAAAAGGGAATGATTATGAGGTTTGTCTTTAGGTTTAGGGTTATGGGGGGCGCGGGGGGGGGGGGGGGGTCGGCCGTGGGTAGGGGTGGTCCGGTGGGTGGCGGTCGGCCGTGGGTGGGTGGGTCGTGGGGTGGCCGTGGGTGGGTGGGTGGTGTATGGTTATGGGTAGCTAAGTGATACCGTCTCATTATCATTAGTATGAAGCTAAGTGGAACCGTCTTAATTAATAATATTATTATTATTATTATTACTAAGTTAAGTGAAATCGTCGTATTATTATTAATATTAAGCTAAGTGAAACCGTCTTTTGCATTAATGGAATTAGCTAAGTGGAACCGTCTTTTGGATTAAGAGAAATTAGCTATTAGCTAAGTGGAACCTTCTTTATGACTTGATTTTGATAAATTTAGTTTGATAATTCATGTTATTGATGAATTGAGGTAGAATAACCTTGTTATTTTTGTTTTTCTTTTCTCTTTTCAGGGTTGTCACCGCGCTGCTAGGCACCACCGTACGCGGTAGCTGTTGCTTCTTGTTTTCTTTTAAAATGTCGTATATAAGGTGGTTACCATATTAACTTACAACCATTTGTTTAATATTGTAGGAAGCATTTGAACAAGAAAAAGCCGCCAATCCAGAAAAACCGGATAATGACATATGGTATGAGTTGGTGGATGGCTTCAAGAAAGGGCACGTGTATGGTACCGAAAGTTCAACACCGGCTTTCTATGAGAAAACGCGTAGAAGATCGACTTCAACAATTCCCAGCAACACGTATCAACCGGGAATTATTAGTCAACTTCAAAGTCAAATAAGAGAGCGTGATGAACGTGATGCCAAACGTGATGAAGAACTTGCCAAACGTGATGAAGAATTCCGCCAAATGAAGGAAAGAATGGAAATGTTTGAGAATTGGTGGCAAGGTTGTAACCCCGGACCTAGACCCAACTACGATCCAAATGATCCGCATGGTCCACATGGGGGGAGTGGAGCCGGTGTTGGCTTCCAAGTAAGATGATTTTAGAATGTAAGCTTGTAAAACTTGAACTTTAGACTTGAACATTAGAATAGCTTAACTTGTAAAACTTTCATTTTCAATATATGAAATGAAGTTTGAGAAAATAGGAGGTGTTGGGTTGAAATGTATGGTGTTGTGTGTGTTGAAATTTGGGATGTATGGTGTTGTGGAACATCGGTTTGTATGCAGGTTGTAAATATTTGGCTAGCAATGAAAATGAAAAAAACCACCAAAACATACAGTGGCTTTGGCGACTGAATTGAGATTTGGCGACTTAAATTCAGTCGCCAATTTGGCGACTGATTTATGGTAGTCGCCATTTTGGCGACTGAATTTCAGTCGCCAAATCCCAATTCAGTCGCCAAATTTCCTCAGCCAAACTGGCTACGTCACCCAAATTTGGCGACTGAATTTATATTTGGCGACTGCAATTCAGTCGCCAATTTGGCGACTACCGCGAATCAGTCGCCAATTTGGCGACTACCCTATCAGTCGCCATTTTAGTCATTTGGCGACTGATTTTTCAGTCGCCAAATTTGGCGACCGACTTTAGTCGCCAAAGCTAGAAAAGGCAACTAAGGTCCGCGACTGACGTTTGGCGACTGATTTCAGTCGCCAAAATCAGTCGCCTGTTTTAATTCTTTTTGTAGTGAGCATCCCTGACCACCCACCAAGGTCAACCCTTCACCCCGATGTCAACCCTACCGTTAAAAACTCATATACTCAACCGAACAAACACCCCCAACCACCAACGAAACCCTAATAACATCCCCCTTCCCGCCAGTCAACGGTGGGTCCGGTCAATTCCTGGTATCCCACGGCCAATGTCATGGTCTCGGGTCGGTCAACGGTTGTCTATTTAACGAGTTATATTAGTCTTAAGATGGGTATGTCATGAGACGATTAGAAAATTACCTTGTGACGATCTCCTCTTTTCTCTTATGTGAATTATTTGTGTTTTATGATCAAGTCTATTTATATAGGTAGGTCATAGGTATAAGGAAGCAATTAGTAAACTATATAATTACCATATTATTTCTATTATACAAATAGGTTTATTATTATTATTATTATTATTATTATTATTATTATTATTATTATTATTATTATTATTATTATTATTATTATTATTATTATTATTATTATTATTATTATTATTATTATTATTATTATTATTATTATTATTATTATTATTATTATTATTATTATTATTATTATTATTATTATTATTATTATTATTATTATTATTATTATTATTATTATTATTATTATTATTATTATTATTATTATTATTATTATTATTATTATTATTATTATTATTATTATTATTATTATTATTATTATTATTATTATTATTATTATTATTATTATTATTATTATTATTATTATTATGGGGCATATTCTCGCACCCGCGACCAAGTCAACATATTGAGCAAGGTCAAATATATCCACAAAGAAGTCAACGACTTAGACAAATTAAATCGACGCAGAATGACTGTCGGCTGTCTCTTGTGCCTCGGCTAGGACAACTAGCCAGTAGGCACATATCCGCGTACTCATATCCAAGACCCCTCGGCGGCGAGTCAACAGGGCCCGCCGGCCTGCCATGGGTCCCTCGGCCGAGGGTAGATCAATCTTTCCACCTGCTAGCCACTTGGCCACTTGGCCACTACGTGACAAAAGGTGAAAGTCTATAAATACTCCTCAACTCTCATTGAGGAAAGGATCCACAATTTAACCTAAACACCTCATAATCTGGTAATATCTTCCTTATCTCTCTACAACATATATACTTCGCCAAGTAACACACAACATAATCCCTTTAAGTTTACTGACTTGAGCGTCGGAGTGAGTACGCTCGGCCAAAGCCGAGCCCTTAGTTTGTTCATTGTTTCAGGAGACCGAAAGGAGGATTCAACCAAAGACATCATTCTACAAGCCACGAGTGGTAACGAATAACTGCTTCGGAATTACACCCGGAACAATTGGCGCCGTCTGTGGGGAAACAGATACTAGAAGCTAGTCAAATCCCTTACAAAAAAAAAACACAAAAACAAAACCCACCCAACAAGCTAAGAAGATGTCAAAACAGCCAGAAGCAATTGTGACTGACGAAACCGAATTCTGCCAAGATAATACCGTCCACAATTCTGGGGTTGTGCAGCCCTCCACCGGCCGAGTAATTCAACCGGCGTACGGGATGCCAATAATACCGGATACGCCGCTGCCCGCCGACCAAGTCACCATCATGGGACATGTGGTTGATGCAGCTAAACTGAAGCTACTCCTGGACCTAATGGGTGGCACGCCGACTCACACTGTCACAACGACAAGAGCGGTGGCACCCGCACAGGAGACCAGGGCCCAAAATGTAACTCCGAGAAACTTGAACGAAGCATTGGAGGAAGCCGACCCTGTCAAGACGCCGGGGGAGCCCAGAGTGCTAGTGGTTGACCTGAGTCCTTCTCGCACTCGCGGGAGGACAGCGTCGCCGCAGCACCGACGAGGCCTGCCCCAGAGGAGTGAAAGAAGTTCGACTCACCAGAGTCGGAGAAGGAGTCCGACTCACCAGAGTCGGAGAAGGAGTCCGACTCACCAGAGTCGGAGAAGAAGCCCGACTCACCAGAGTCGGAGAAGAAGCCCTTCCCGCCACGGGGAGAGGAGCCGGACTAAGGATGCGAGGAGCCGATCGCCGCGTGTCATTCGACACGTGGTCAGACAGCCCCTCGATGCCTATGTCCTAGAGGTCCCGGTGCCGACTAAGCTAAAGTTGCCACCCATATCATACAAAGGAGAAGGCGACCCAACCGACCATGCCGAGGCTTTCGAGTCTTACATGTCGGTTTGGGAGCAACCTGATGAGGTTTGGTGCCGAGTCTTCCCAACGACTCTGCATGGGATGGCACAAAGTTGGTACAAGGGGCTACCCAATGGGTCGGTATACTGTTATGCCGACCTAAGGGACACCTTTTTAGCCCAGTATTCTTGCAATAAGAGGAGGGCTGTCGAGACATCGGACCTCCTGACTATCAGACATGAGGGAGGCGAGTCTCTCCGGAGTTATGTGAAGAGGTTCGACGCCAAGGTTCGATGGATTCGTGAGTGAGCAACAGCGGTGGCGGCCTTCGCACTGATGAAAGGCCTCCCGAGAGGAGACTTAAAAAACGAGCTCATCAAGTGCGGCGGCCTGAACCTAGACTCCGCCAGGAAGATGGCCGACCAAGCCATAAAGGTGGAGGACTACCACAAAACCTGGGTAGGCCCCAGCGAGGCCGGACACTCAGAGAGAAAGAGCCGCCGGGAGGACAACCCGGATGAAGGACGCCGTGACAATAATAGGTCACGGTCTGACAAATCCGCCAGGAAACAGAACTCGGCGGGCGCCGGGGGGAGTTTAGGACCGTACTACCAAAGGAGTTTAGGACCGTACTACCAAAAGCGGTTCAATGGTCACACCCCCTTGGTCGTATCTGCTGCCGAGGTCTTTGCCCTGAGCAAGAACGAGGGTCAGAAGTGGGAAAGGCCTCCCAAGGCGAGGGGGGACGGTGACACGAGCGATCTTTGTGAGTACCACGGCCATACCGGTCACTTAACTGACAACTGCCGGCATCTGAAGAATGCCATTGAAGAGCTGATCCGGAAGGGGAGCCTCAGCAAATATGTTGCCGGAGGCCATAAGACTAACACCGGCGGCTCAGATAAAAAATCCGTCTTTGAACGGATAGGAGTAATCCATGTTGTCATCGGGGGCAACGAGAACGGTGGGTCTGCTCATGGGCACAAACGGCACCTGAACGAACTATATCAGGCCATCAACTTTGTGCCCAAAACAGCGATCCCCGCTTCCAACATCCCCGACATAACTATTGGGAAGAAGGACTACGAAGGAGTCATCGCCCCGCACAGCGACTCACTAGTAGTCCACTTGGACATATCCAACCACCTGGTCAAGAGGTGTCTGATTGACACAGGCGCCTACACGAACATCATGTTCAGGGAGTGCTTTCTCAACCTCGGTCCTCGAAGGTTGAGGACTTGAGCCCCCGCACCAATCATTGTCTGATTTTTTCCGGGGCCGGCCTGGTACCCCAGGGGTCAATCAGTGCCGGTGATGTTCGACGAGGGAATGCGGCTAAGAACGTCCCGTCGAGTTCGTGGTCATTGACGGCTCGTCCGCCTACAACGTTCTCATAGGCCGAGTCACTCGAGCGAGGCCGATGCGAATGTCCATCCGGGCCCGACACCGATGTATGTCTCGGACCGGGGGGAAGTGCATAAACTCGTCTCAAAGGACGAAAAAGACGAAGTAGTCAACGTCCAGATATCTGCCAGAGGGTGCAACATGCAATCCCTCAAAGTGGCGAAGAAGTCAGAGAAGGGGAAAAGCCTATCCTTACAACAGGAGGGCGACCTCATGGATGTCACTGTCGGCGTGGTCGAAGGAGCGGAGACCGAAGAAGTGGAAATTGCCCCAGGGCGCACCGTAACTGTCGGTGTCAACCTGGAGCCAAAATTCAGGGCCGCTCTCCTAGACCTGCTGAGGAAGAACAAAGACGTCTTCACCTACTCAGCAGCCGAGATGCCGGGGTGAGCCGGAGGTAATTGTTCACAAGTGAACGTGCTCTCCACCGCCGCCTTGTCAAGCGAAGATGAGGAACTCCTCGGTACCGAGAAAGATGAGGCCATCAAAGCCGAGGTAGATAAATTACTAGCGGCGGGCTTTATCATGCCTTGTACTTATCCTGAGTGGTTAGCTAATGTTATAATGGTGAAGAAATCATCGGGGGCGTGGAGGATGTGTGTAGATTTTACCAATCTTAATAAAGCGTGCCCCAAAGATTGTTATCCCTTGCCTCGAATAGATAGCTTAATCGACGCCACGGCAGGCTACACTATGCTGAGCCTGCTGGACGCCTTCTCAGGGTATCATCAGGTATTCATGGCCGAAGAAGACATGCCCAAATGCGCATTCATCACCGGTAACGGCACATACATGTATAAAATGATGCCGTTCGGTTTGAAAAACGCTGGCGCAACTTACACAAGACTGGTGGACAAAGTGTTCCAAAATAAAAAAGGGCGAAACATTGAGGCTTACGTCGACGATGCTATTGTAAAAAGCAAATCTGACAGCGACCACTTAGCCGATTTACACGAGACATTTTGTTCACTGAGGAAATACAAGATGAAACTTAACCCAATGAAATGCAACTTCGGTGTCCGGTCAGGTAAGTTCCTCGGCGTGCTTGTGAGCGCCAGGGGAATTGATGCCAATCCAGAGAAAGTCCAAGCAATCCTGGACCTGCCGGAGCCGAGGAATCGAAAAGAGGTTATGATGTTGACTGGGAGGATGGCGGCTCTAGCCCGTTTTATCTCTCGGTCAGCCGACAAGAGCACCCCATTCTTCAAAGTGTTGAAGGGAAATAAGGACTTCAGCTGGGGGAGGAACAGCACGACTTTCAAGCAACCGAAAGCTCATCTCGCAAACTCTCCCAACCCCGTCCAAGCCGATCTTTGGGGAGACGCTATATCTATACATAGCGATTACCTCGGCCACGGTCGATCAGTGATCATCGAGAAAGAAGACAAACAACAACACCCAATCTACTTTGTCGACCATACATTGTTGCCCGCCGAAAGGAATTACCCACCGATTGAAAAAGCGCCTTTCTGTCGTCGTTGCCGCAAGGAAATCAAGCCTTACTTCGACGCACATCCCGTGACGGTCTTAACCGACCAACCGTTGGAGAAAGCATTGGAAAAATTTGAGCAATCCGGCAGCTCATCAAATGGGCAAGAGAGCTATCCGGCCGGCATTCAATACAAGCCGAGGCCCTCGATAAAGGGACAGGCACTTGCAGATTTCCGGTCGAGTGCACATATCAAGAAGAGCAAAACCCCTGAGTATGGGAAGTATACACCGACGGGTCCTCCACGGCGAACAAATCGAGCCGATACTTATCATCAGCCCAAACGGGGACGAGTTTGAGTACGCCTTGAAATTTACCTTCTCGGCCTCAAACAACGAATCCGAATACGAGGCGGTGATAACCGGAGTCGAGCTAGCTAGAGCTGCCGGGGCGGAGCACATCATTTTGAAAACAGATTCACTTTTAGTGGCTAATCAAATTAGAGGAGAGTACGAGACTCGAGACGACGGGATGGTAAGATACCTGGAAAGGGTAAAAGCTGACACTTCAAAATTGAAATCTTTTCAGATACAATGCATTCCCAGGTCTGAGAACAACCGAGCCGACGCTCTCTCAAAGCTTGCCAGTTCAACCATCAAGAATGTCAGTCGAACCGTGCTGGTGGACATCAGGAATGCCAAAAGCATCACTGAGACCGTCGGCATGGTGGGCGACGTAGAGGCCGAGACGACGTGGATGACTCCGATAATGAAGTACAAACTGATGAATGAATTACCGGAGGACCGCAGTCTCTCACAGAAGATAAAAAGGATCGCAGCAAGGTACTTGGTGTTTGAAGGAGAATTATACAGGAGGTCCGTGACAAGGCCACTTTTGAAATGTGTCGGCCCAGCCGACGCGGAGCTAATACTGACATAAATTCACGAAGGCATCTGTGGTCATCACATGGGGGCAATAACACTAGCCCACAAAGCTCTCCGAGCCAGCTACTTCTGGCCCACCATGCTTGAGGATTCCAGAGCCAAAACCAAAAAGTGCAACAACTGTCAAATGCATGCTCCGGTGATACATGCACCTTCCCGAGACCTGCAGCCGGTACTTAGTCCCCTTCCTTTTGCACAGTGGGGATGGATCTACTAGGGCCATTTCCAACGACATCCGGAGGAAGAAAGTACTTGATTGTCGCAGTTGACTACTTCACCAAATGGGTTGAAGCTGTCGCAGTGCCAGCCAAGACGACGGCGGCCGTAAGAAAGGTAATCTGGGAAAATGTCATAACTCGTTTTGGGTTACCCCAAGTCATGGTATTTGACCACGGCCGAGAGTTTTGGAGTGACACAATAATGAACTGGTTGGAAGAACTTGGTATCAAATTTGCATACTCCTCCGTCTCGCCACCCACAGAGCAACGGACAAAGTGAGGCGACCAATAAAACAATCCTCAACGGTTTGAAGAAGACAGTTGAAGACCTAAAGGGAAGATGGGCCGATGAACTACCCGGCGTCCCGTGGTCCCTGCGAACCACGGAGAAAGAAGCAACGGGTACATCCATTCCACTTAGTCTACGGTCCGGCGCCCCGCTAATCGAAGCAACGGTGCCGACATTCAGAACGGTCACCTTTAACCCGGTTGAAAATGAGGAAGGTTTAAGAACCTCCCTAGACCTGGTCGAAGAAAGCCGAGATACAGCACGCCTCAACTTGGCAGTATACCAAAACCGAATGAGAAGAGCCTACAACCGAAGAGTCCACAAAAGGGACTTAAAAGTAGGGGATCTAGTCCTAAGAAAGTCGGCCGCCACCAACAAAGGAAACATTCATGGTAAATTGACGGCCAACTGGGAGGATCCTTACAAAGTGGTTGAAGAAATGAGGCCGGGTACATACCGGCTGACAGACATGGAGGGTGTGCCTTTGATGAGCCATTGGAACACTGACAATCTCAGGAAATACTTTGTATAGCGGCGGAGGTGTCCAAAACAATTGTTGGCACCTCAGCATGTGTTTATATCTAATGAAGAATCATCCAAGTTTTCCATCAAAGTGTTTATCCCCTCCGTAGTCATATCGAGGTAGACGCCACGGCCACAGCCGGGCAGTCACCCCAAGAAGTAGACGCCACGGCAGTCACTATCAGCGCAATTGATACTCGCGAAAGCGACCAACATGCCTTAGGAACGTATAAGTACAATTGAGACGCAATTCTAGCCGCCTCGGCCAACCGAAGGCCTGGCAGAGGAAGCGATCAATATGTCTACAGATACGAACGCTGTCGCGCCGTAACCTCTAGCCGCCTCGGCCAACCGAAGGCCTGGCAGGGGCCACAACGGTCAATACGCTAACATGTTTACAACGGCGGTTGGAAACGCAAATCGGACGCCTCGGCCAGACCGAGAGTGAAAGAGGAAGCGACCAACATGCTAACATGTTTAAAGAAAAAGACGTTAAACACAGTTGAGATACGCATTCTAGCTGCCTCGGCCAGGCCGAAGGTAAAAACGAAAAAGCGCTCAATTAATAACGCAAGAAGATAAGTGAAGGATTGTGATCAAAACCCCGGCCAAGCCGGGGGCCAATAAACAAGCTTTATTAAAAAAAAAAAAAAATGATTACAAGTAAGGAGAATACAGACGACGGCCGTCCCCATAGGGATAAGCCAAAACACAACCTACAAAAGTTTTACAAAAAACAAGGAAAAGAAGAGCAAAAGGTTACAGACATATCATTTGAAGCGCCAAAAGATGGCAGGGAGGAAAGGCTTAATAATTGGCCCCCGAACAGCTGAAGCTGTCCGAGATGCCGGGTGAGCCTGGTGACGACCGCCCGTCTCCCTATGCCTGCTGCTGCCCGCCATCGGCGACATTAGCAGTATCATATTTTGTAGACGACCCAAGAAGCATTCTTGGCAGCCTCAGCCTCAGCAGCCTCAGCTGCCTTCATCCTCTCAGCTTCCTCCTTGGCCGCCTTAGCCTTCTCAGCAAGGGCCGCCTTCTCCGCGGCCTCCTCTTCCTCCTTCTTCACCCTTGCCTCCTCCTTGGCCTTCTCCTCCGCGGCCTTCTCCTTAGCTTCAAGCTTGTCATCAAGCAGCTCGTCAAATTTTGGCCACGGAAAGGAGCCATCAAGAGGAAAGAGCTCCCCAATCACTTCCCTGGCGGCTTCCTCGGCCAGTCCCGATTGGGCGCACATGTTAGGGAGGATAACGGTTTGGAGCGTCTCAATGTCCTCCTCCCTTTGGGCGATGATAGCATCCTTATTCCGAACCACCTTCCCCTGGGCCTGAAACATGCCCCTCCATTCGTCCCTCTGCTTAGCATGAAAGTCGGCGACTTTCTGAAAGTGGTCACGCCCCTCCAAAGAACTTAGCGCTTCAGCCGCATGACCTCGGCCTTGGCTCTCTCGGCGAGGACTTCCTTTTCGCGTCCTCCCTAAGTTTTCTCTCAAAGACGGACGCCTCTTGACCTCGGCCTTGGCCCTCTCAGCTTCCTTGTTCGCAGCGTCGAGTTCAAGCCTGAGCCGCTCGAGCTGTGGGGCAGCTTCAGCAATGGCCTTCTCTTACTCCACAATAAGAGCATCGGCCGTATCAGCCCACTTCGACGGCATCCTGGCCAAACTTAGGCCCTCCGACCTAATCTGGACGGGGGTAGGCTGAGGGAAGGAGGTGACGACGGTGTCATTATTACCACCTGCCTGCGCAGACGCTTCTCGGACGCCGTTCAACAGTGTGTCCGGTAGACGGCGGCGGTTGATCTACAAAAAATTCAATCAAAGCATCCGTGTCAACATACATGGACATACCAGAGAGCCTGTCATCAGGAACGCCTAATGAACCGGCTAAGTCTGAGCCACAGGATAGATCTGTACCATGCTTGGCCTTCTTGGTCGGAGGACGCATCAGTAGCAGCAATAGAAGCAGAAGCATCAGCGACAGTAGTAGGCCCTTTCCTCTTGCGGAAGAGGGGAGATTCCACTGCCAAGGTGATCACCTCCTCGGCGGTAATATCAACGACCTCCACCGTCTCTTTCTGGACTGAAAGGATGGGAGGTGGAACTGATGTCGACGCCGTCGCCGCCGAAGATTTTGTTTTCCGCGTTCGGCGCGGCATGTTACCAGCAACCTTCGCCTGGGCCGCCTCCACATTTAAGCCCTTCAGCTGCTGATCCATGAGATCATTCGGCGCCGTTCTGCGATCACGGGTCTGAGCCTTAGGGTGCAAATTAATAACTGTCTTGTCCTTGGCAAGTCCCATTCTCCTAAGGATATCTTCAGACAGGTCCGAACCGAAATGGTCTGCAAAGGAAACGAAGCAACAGTCAAGTGAAAGAAATAAATCAAAGTTCAAATAACAGAAACATTAAAAGCAGAGATGGGCCTCACACCGACCCCACTCACCCCGTTCGAGGGCCGGTATGAGGCCGACGTGGCAGAGCAGCTCATCCTGAAGAATGATCTGCGTCGGGGGAATCCATCCCTTCGGCATCCCATTCTTCTCCGCCTCAAACAGCCTCATTGCCCGCTTCTCATCCGCATTAAGAAGGACCTTGTCAAGCGTCCATCTTAAGCTTACTCCAGGAGACCCATTTGTCATGCTCCGCCTTAGTCTCGCACCGCAAATTGACTTGATCTTTGGAAGGACCGGGCGATGGGTAATCCTCCGGAACCTCAACGTACACCCACCGATCTTTCCAGTCCTTGCAGAAGAAAGCTTATCAACGGAGACGTAACCCGCTCCGTCTCGCACGCTGTACCACCCAACGCGACCAGGGGCCGACGGCCGAAGGTGATGAATCCGGCGGAATAAGTTCACCGTCGGGACCTCCCCCTTGAAAAGGCAGAGCCACACAAAGCCGACTATAGTCCTAATGGCCAACGGGTGCAGTTGGGCCACGGCGACGTTCATGGCTTTAATTATGGCCATAACGTGTTCATTCAGAGGAAACCGGAGCCCATACTCCGGTGTCGATGTATACGCCGATGCAGCCCGGAGGAGGGCAACAGACCGCCTGACCTTCCTCAAGAATTACAATACTATACTCCCTGCCGAAGGAGAAGTGACGTTCGAAAACGTCAGGACCAGAACAACTGGCAAATTTGTGGGTCCAAGCACGGTCAGGGTAGACCTTACAGGCGTCGCCGTGATCCATGATGTACGGCCTCTCCTCATTAGGATGAGCCCTTTCAGCATCATCATCGTCATCATCAACATCATCATCATCCTCCCAATCCTCCAGAGCTTTTGGATCAACTTCAGGAGAAGGAGACCTAGGGCCCCCAGACCTTATCGGAACGGCGGCTAGTGCCTCCTCTTCATCAAGACGCGACGGGAACCCCCCGGCGCACGGTTACCGGACATCATCGCAGAAGACATGTTCACAACAAAAACTTAACAAATAAAAGTTAAAAATTTGTTTGTTTACCTTGAAGAAAAAGTGCTACGCCGGAGTAACGCTTCGAAGACTAGAGAGAAGTTTCGTCAAAGAAAGTTAAGCAAGAAGAAATTTTTTTTTGAGAAAATGAATTTGGAAGGCCAAATTCAGGGGCTAACTCTCCTATTTATAAGGCAAAGCCCACTCAAATCCGACCAATCAGGGCAAAGCCCATGAAGCGTCAACCAATCAACAACGAGACACATGTCAAGCATGCAGCCATGGAAGGTCAATCGACAAACAGTTACAAAACTTCTTCAACACGCTCCTTGACAGAATGCCAATCGATGTATCTTCTTCAACACACCCCTTGGTATCTACTTGCCAAACGGCCCGCTGATTCAACCAAGCTTGGCAGCACCGGCTGAGGGCAATCAAAAGCACACGGCACTCACAACCTTGGCCTCGGTCAGCGCCACTTTCTTTTTCACATCTGATGTCCATTACACATCCATGTGGAGAGGGGATATGATACGGTACGGCCTAAGCAGAACCAAGCCGAGGTAGAAGAAGCCGGGGCAGAAAAATTTCAACTTGCGCAGAATACGCTCAACACTCATCGAAGGTCCATACCACGGCATAGACCACACTGGGGGCAAATTGATGGGGCATATTCTGCACCCGCTGACCAAGTCAACATATTGAGCAATGTCAAATATATCCACAGCAAGTCAACGACTTAGACAGCCTAAACCGACGCAGCCTGTCGGCCTGTTTCTTGTGCCTCGGCTAGGACAACTAGCCAGCCGGGGCACATATCCGCGTACTCATATCCAAGACCCCTCGGCGGCGAGTCAACAGGGCCCGCCGGCCTGCCATGGGTCCCTCGGCCGAGGGTAGATCAGTCTTTCCACCTGCTAGCCACTTGGCCACTTGGCCACTACGTGACAAAAGGTGAAAGTCTATAAATACTCCTCAACTCTCATTGAGGAAAGGATCCACAATTTAACCTAAACACCTCATAATCTGGTAATATCTTCCTTATCTCTCTACAACATATACTTCGCCAAGTAACACACAACTTAATCCCTTTAAGTTTACTGACTTGAGCGTCGGAGTGAGTACGCTCGGCCAAAGCCGAGCCCTCAGTTTGTTCATTGTTTCAGGAGACCGAAAGGAGGATTCAACCAAAGACATCATTCTACAAGCCACGAGTGGTAACGAATAACTGCTTCGGAATTACACCCGGAACAATTATTATTATTATTATTATTATTATTATTATTATTATTATTATTATTATTATTATTATTATTATTATTATTATTATTATTATTATTATTATTATTATTATTATTATTATTATTATTATTATTATTATTAGGCCTCGTTTGGTTGCCATACGGGAATTAATATCCCATGATTTTACAAAACACGTGAATTGGCCAATTCATGTGAATTGCTCAAAACTCGTTTGGTTGACATCCTGGAATTAAATTGACACAGAAGTTTCCAATTACCTAGGGAGGGCTAGGTAATTAAACTCCTCCATTATGGAGGAGTTGAGAATTCATGGGAAAAAGAAAATCCCATGATTTGGAGTAACCAAACATCCCTCATCTTTCCAAATCATGGGATTTTCCAATTCACCCATTTTTTAGAGGACAACCAAACGAGACCTTATTATTATTATTATTATTATTAATATTATTATACTCAGTCCAACACATCTTCCCGACTTGCCCATTACTTTATTATTAGTTACCGTCTTATTTGCAATTATTAATATAAATGTCTTTTAATTAATTATTAAAATTACATAAATAATTCTTACAAATACTTATTAATTTACGGGGTATTACAATATTGAATTCCCTTGTTCAGGTCCATCACACAATGCTATGATTAAAAACTATATAATTTCATAAATGTCTTTTAATCTTGTTAATGAAACAATAGTAATAACCTTTCACTACTTAATAACATTTCACTACTTGCCCGTAATCATTGTTACTTTCACTACTCCCGCCGTAATTATTGTTACTGCCGCATTAATATTGATAATTTCACTACTCCTGCCGTAATTATTGTTACTTTCACTATTGTCGCATTAATATTGATTATTTCACAACTCCCGTTGTTGTTTCTACCACTTTCACTAATCTCGCTGATAATATTGTTACTTTTACTATTCAAATGAGTGATTACTATCATATAACTATATCCAATGTTACTACAATTCTTTTCCTTACTGACGAAATTACTTTTACTACTTAGGCATGCAATTTTAGGAGAATTATATATTTATATAAATATATTACATATATGCATTAAATCAAATCGAAAGAATTATGCAATATTATATATTATGGAATCTAACTTGAATTATTTATAACCTACTTATAATATATTTTTGTATGTTAAATAATTAACATCTCTATACATCTAATAAACTATAAAATTTAATAAAATTGCATAGATTTTAAGTTTAATATATAATTTTATGATGATAATAATTAATACCATAAGTGTGCATACTAATTAATTATTTTATTTTAAGGAAATTGACCATCTTCTAGTCTTCTATAAATATTTAAGAAAATTACCAATCAACTTCTTTCTTTTAGTCTCCTTGAAATTAACCATCTTAATTAATTATTTTATTTTAAGGAAATTGACCATCTCCGTTAATTATTTTATTTTAAGGAAATTGACCATGTTTCTCTTACAAATGTTTAGGAAAATTACCAAACTTCTATATAATTTAATTTTAACCCATCTATATAATTTAATTTTAACCCAAACTATATAATATTTGCATTGAGATCCCTTAATCGGGTCCATCACACGGTGCTAGTGATTTAAAACTATGGCGCTGTTCTTTCTGGCTTATTTTCAGCTAATTTCAGTTCAGCTCAACTCTATTCAATTCATTCGATTCGGCTCGATTCGATTCGACTCGCTTTTTTATTCAGTTTAGCTCAGCTCATTTCGATTCGATTTAGCTCACTTTATTGATTGATTCACCATTTCCTTCCATTCGATTCATTTCTATTCACTATTCATTCATTCAATTTCGATTGATTCTCCACTAAATTCAGGCCATTTCAATTTTGCACATCTTAAACTTAATAGTTTTGATTAATATTTTAATATTATTTATTTATTTATTATTATTATAATTATAATTATAATTTTTTTTTTTTATTATTATTATTATTATTATTAATTAATAATCCTCATTATTATTATCATTTTGAATATTATAGTTATTAAAATCAATAATATTCATATTAATAATATTACTAATATTATTATTAATATGAATATGAATATGAATATGAATATTAATTATTAATAATATTATTAATAACATTGTTAATTTTAATATTACTATTATTAATACCTAATTCTTTTTTCATATACGAACTTTAATCTTTCACATACACTTTTTCATAAACGTTCTAGTTTGTACCCTTTTCATCTAAAACTAAACCAAATGGACTCTTGAATCAATATTTTTCCATAAAACTTAATTTAATTGCTCAAATGATTTAAAACTTACAAGATGGATTCTAATTTATCAAATAATAAATTAATTTACTTGTTTATCAATTATTAATATTATTTGTTGAGTTTTAATTAATCAATCAAATTTTATTTGTTGGTTAAAGATGAAATTAGGGTCGCCTGTCGTTTTTATTTACCTAATTAAGAAAATTAGGATTGTTGTTGCTTCGTGGTGGCTACCTAATCACTCAAATCAGGATGATATATGACTAGACTTTGAACAACATTCTAGCAAATCGGTGCTCTATTATTTCACCTAGTAAAATTGATGGTGTACTGTGGTTCATCGTGGCTACCTAGTTAATTACTCAGATTAGTATAATTACTAGTATTAATCTTAATTTAGTAATGGTCTTCGTCTTCTTCTTCTTCTTCTTCTTCTTCTTCTTCTTCTTCTTCTTCTTCTTCTTCTTCTTCTTCTTCTTCTCGTCGTAGTAGTAGTAATAATAAAAATAGTAATAAAAATAATAATAATAATGATGATGATGATGATGATGCTGATGATGATGATGATGATGATGATGATGATGATGATGATAGTTTGCGGTTTTATATAAAAAAAACAAATAGTAATAATAATAATAATAATAATAATAATAATAATAATAATAATAATAATAATAATAACACTTGGGGAGTTGAGTTCGGATGCTGTTGCATTGCTCAGGCGGATCTAGAAATTCTCGGTATCTCAGGATGCTGGGGCTCGGGTAGCCGCTTACATTTTTACTCGTATTAGCTTTACTATTGCTAAGGGTGTGGGAGCCCAGATTGTCTCTCGGCTCCCCACCAATTTCATGTAAACCTTTTATTTTTATTATAATGAAAGCTGCGCGCATTTTATAATAAAAAAAAAATAACAACAATAATAAATTAATAATAATAATAATAATAATAATAATAATAATAATAATAATTATTATTATTATTATTATATTTAGTATTAGTATTAGTATTAATAATAATAATAATAATAATAATAATAATAATAATAATAATAATATTACTTGATTCGATTCGGCTCAATTAGCTCATTCGATTCGATTTTCACTCCATTTAGTTCGATTCGATTCGGCTCACTCCATTCGATTCATCAAATTCGATTCGATTCGGCTCATTCACTCCATTCGATTCGATTCAAATTCGATTCGATTCGGCTCTAAAAAAAGCCAGAAAGAACAGGGCCTATATAGTATAATTAATTTGTACAACTTTCTTTAATTACAATGAAGTCCATTGGTTTCTGGAATTAATTTATAGTATTGATTGATTGATTGATATTGATTAGTAGCAAATTTGAGTAGAAAATTATTTTTTAAAATTACCTATTTACATATGAGTGCTTTATAATAATGTTTTATTTTAAAATTGATATAATATTAAGTTAAATTAGCTATTCTGAATTATTTTAGGCCGCCTTAAAAGTCATCTTTATTACGATTAAACCGTTCAACTCGGGTGATTTCGGTTCGGGTTAGTTATATATAACCATAAGGTCACTTAATTCTGTAAAGAAAAAACAACACTTTTCTTTTTGTAAACGAGGAGAAAAGAGGGTTTAGGGTTTTCGAAAAATCAAGAAATCATCAATCGAAAGTGAATAATCATCAAAGAAGATGAGCAGAAGCTTAGGAATTCCAGTGAAGTTGATGCACGAAGCCACTGGTCACATTGTATCGGTGGAGTTGAAGAGTGGTGAACTTTATAGAGGTACCATGGTTGAATGTGAAGATAATTGGAACTGTCAACTTGAAAACATCACTTTTACTGCTAAGGTATTTCACTTTTACTCCTAATTATTGAATCTATTTCATGTTGTTCTTTAATTTATTGGAAAAACCCTAGTTTTTTTTTTTTTTTTTTTTTTTTTTTTTGTGTTTTAGGGTTTGTTTGTTATAGATTTTGGAGGTTACGGTGGTTGTGTATGATTTGCTTTGATTTGATTTGTGTATGATTAGTTTACGAGCCGGGTTTTTGTTGGCGGATTTGTATATCTTAACCTTTCACTCAAACCTGCCATGGCGAGGAGCCGATTTCGTTGGCACGGAGCCGATTTCGTTGACACTCTAGCAATTGATTTGGGGCTGGTTGACATGAATCTTCGTAGGAATATCTTCAATATAAGGTTGGAGAAAGAAATGTAGCAGTATGTGTGATAGATAGGGATGCAGATGACATAGAAAAATTCGGAAAAGGGGGGAAAACCAAAAACCTATGTAGGAGAGTTCAGAAGGGATTTGAATTGGAGAGATTAACTATGAGGAAAAGTTGACACAAAACATTTTGGAAAATAACAGGGTAAGATTAAATTGGTAGGAATAGTATTAAAAGAAGCTAGCTAGATAAATGAAGACCGAAATTGAGTCAAACCCCACCATGGACATGACTTTATCTCGCTTTGCCGTCTCTTAGGCCATGGTTTCTTCCATTCAAGTAAACATATATAGTCTTGATAAACTTTTCTGAGTTTTCTCCTACTCTTTTCGATCTTATAACCAGCTCATCACCTCACACTTTAGGTGATTCACGCTCATTTGATTTAAACTGGATGTTAGATGGAAATCATAGTTTCTCTGTACTAAACTCATGTTTCAACAAACGCTTTCTTGCATCTACGAGATTAATGGAGATGGGTGCATTAGAAATAAAATAATGTAAAATAACATATTAAACCAAAACAAATTCAGCAAAGAATACTGGTTTCATATTCTCATGTAAGTCTGAAATCGTTTGGACGCCCAAATTTTGTTTCCTCCATCTGTGTTAATCTTTTACCTAAGTAATAAGGTAAAAAAATAAAAAAAAATTCGTAGTTCTACTCAACTTGAAATCTCAAGCTGTCAAACTGTCTTCACAGTTCCAAGACTTCCAACTTGATTTATTATTCGTGTCTATAGTGTATGTTATATTATAGCTAGGATCTTGTGAGTTGTGGCTTTCTTTGTATTGTACTTACTTATTTGTGGTTAGTGGTTTATCGTAGGAGTTGGTTTTCATCGAACAAATGGAGGAATGATCTAAAGAGGAGGACCTCTTTTGTGGATTGTTGCTTTCTAATTTTAAGAGTTGATATATTAGAGGATGTGTTATATGTTGTAAGAGGAAGGAAGAGATTATGTTATACTTGCCAACTACATGTCTACACTTTAGCCTTTAGGATGCCTGGCAGTTGCGTAATTGGACGTGCCACTTATGTTTGAGTTTATTGGTCGTAGACAAAGGGTTGTAGACTTGTAACACCCACAGTCACACACAATCCTCCTGAATAGTTACAATGTACTTGATGTGTACTTTTCTCAGGTTTTAGATACTTGGCTATTCTTCTGGATGATAAATTCTGCATATCTGCTATATTGTTATATCATAAGATCTTTGGTATACAATCTTCTGCCGTTGCTCTAATCACATGACATAACTCCTGTAGTCCTATATTCACGTTTTTTTCTTGGCATTGCAAATTGTAGAGAACTTCCTTGTAGCACATGTCTATCTCAATTGGAGTCAGGAATGATAGTTTTTTCATCTCACTGAAATATGTTACCTCAGGGTGCAGTGTCTGACACAACTGTGAATGCTACCGTTGTTCACTATTAGGTTCTTATATATGCTACCTTGAAACTGATGGACAGTAATTTATCTTTTCTGTTGCTGACTTTTTTCTTCCATTCTCAGGACGGTAAGGTCTCCCAACTAGAGCATGTATTCATTCGAGGCAGCAGAGTCAGGTAACCAATTACCCTGTTATATTGTATAAAGGGCGCTGGTTTTCTGTATATTGGGCTTATCGTTCATCTTAAATTTCTTTGCAGGTTTATGATCATACCAGATATGCTGAAGAATGCGCCAATGTTCAAAAGGCTGGATGCAAGAATTAAGGTATTCAACTGTTCACTCTCCATCATTCTCAGTAATATTTTCCTTCTAGAATGCGCTCACTCAGTTACTTTATTTAACTAATGTTACAACAGGGTAAGAGCACTTCTCTAGGGGTTGGTGCGGGTCGTGCTGTTCTGCGAGCAAAGGTAACTTTTTCATTGCTTTGTAGGCAGCTTATTTTTTTAGCTAGTAGAGATTCTTTTCAAAATTTTGATCCCTGTACACGTCATATGATGATGGCATGACACTATTGTGAATCTTTTTGCAGACTACTGCTGGCCGTGGTGGTCCTGTTCCTGCTGGTAGGGGAGGCGTGCCACCAGTGCGCAGGTGAAGTAATTGTTTAGAGTGATGGTGCATCTTAGTGACTAGGTTCTGGTTTGGGTGCCCGGTGTTAAGAGTTTTTTTACTGCTATAGTGAGTATGCACCGAAACCTGAACAAATGTATGAAAGTAATGTGAACTCCGGATAACTGTCCCTCTCATTACTATGTTTTGGAAAATGTTTTTTTTTTGGGCAGTCTATAAGAAAGAACAGCTTAATATTCCATTGTGGCATCGTCCATTACTATGTGCTTAGGAACATCTTTGAGAAATTTATTCTTCATCAATGCCAGCTAAACCTAGTTTCGATCAACTGCATGTGTTGTACTCTGCTTGTGCTCCCTGTTCATTATTTCGGTCACAAAGATACTAACATGAGAGATTACACGCTTAAGCTCAAGGCTCGGTAAGGCACTTGCACAGTTGAGCTTAATAGGTGCGCTATGTGCATAAGATGCAACCAACGATGGCCACGGCTAGGCAAATTCCATATTTTTTTTCTTCTTCCAATTCTTTTATTTTGCCTACTGTTACCTTATTATCTCTGATTTATATGGAGTATTATATAGTCCTCTTTAAAAAAAATCCAAATAGACCCCAAAGGTACGAGACTTTGTGCAATCGCAAATTCTTATTTCAGACGGGCTGTTTCCCGTCTGAAATAAGACGGGCAAAATATTGCCAGTTTTTAATAGTATGTAACCATTTAATGACAAAATGTTATAACTAGAGATGCCATTTTTTACCCTGAAAATGATGTGAAAAATAATGGTAACATATTAGAAAATAACAACATTTTATTGTAAAATGGCAACATGTTGTCCGTCTTATTTCAGACGGGAAACAGTCGTCTAAAGCAAGACGTGCTGTTTCAGTCAAATACTCGCCTAAAAAAGGGCGACTGGTGACATGGTACCGGATTAATGACTATAGTTCGATATTACTTATAAAAACAGGATACCATCATCTAATTTACATTTATCACTGTATATTTCAGAGAGGGCGAACAAGTAATGCCATAAGTGAAATTTAAAAATAAACCGAAATCTTAACTAAAAATTTTGAATTTTTCGTTTTTCAACGGAGGAAAAGGCCCCCTGCTAGCCCCCGCTCCACCACTGATTAGAGTCTAGATGAGGAAGAATAATCAATGAATGTCATAATCCTGTACTGCCCTACATTATCAGCATTTAAGACTAAATTTGCAAATGAAAGATACCTTAGGCTAAGAAAAAGTATACGCATTTGGAGTGTTTTGCTAAGGAGGTGACTGAGAAACATGTAAGCTTGACTATTGAATGGATCAGAATTTAGATCCATAACAAGAACACTTGTTATATAGTAATACAAATACTATAATCATCTTTCTCGTTGTCGCTGCTATAATCGTTATTGTCAGAGGAATGTATGGTAATTACAATAATTATTAGTATAATTATCCGATTTCCCGAATGTTTCCTTATAACTCCTCCCTGCAATTCATTTCCATCAGCATCTTCTCTATTTTTCTTATATTACCCTGCTCTACTGTTTTTGGTGATGAATATATAACATGCACTTCTGCATTATTTTCATGCGGAAAAAACTTTTCAGCAGTCGGGTACCCATTTTGGGGAGATGATAGGCCTAAATATTGCGGCCACCCATCCTTGCAGCTCCAATGCCTTTCCACTGAAGACGGAGGCCGAGCTCAACTAGTTATTGACAGAGGAATGTACGGTAATTACAATGTTTCCAACATGAAACTTAATCAGCTAAACATTACCCTTGAGCTCCAAGGGGTTCCAGACATTCCTTGCAGTTTCAACATCACGGGATTCAGCGACCTCTTCAAGTTTACCTCAAGGGATGACAAGATTACATTAGTCTACAATTGCCCAAAAGACATCTCACTGAAAAATCTTCATGCTGCAGTCCCATGTTCCTCATCTGCAGCGGTAAATCAGGCGTATTACCTGAATAACATTTCAGCTGGAAAGGAATATGCAGCTTGTAAATCATTCGAGTTCCCCGTTGATAAAAAGCTGCTGGATCTTTATAACAAAGGAGAAACGGGTCGTACACTTAGGGTCCGTTTGGATTGAAGGAATTGGAGAGAAGGGGAGGGGAGGGAAAGGGAGAGATTTAATTTCCTTTGTTTGGATAAAAAATATGGGAGAAAGGAAATGGAAGGGGAGAGAAATGAGAGACTTATTTTCCTCCTATATAGAACAAATTATAATCTTTCCAAGGGTGGCAAGATTTGGAAAGAAAACATTATTTGGACTCTAATTATACCACCACCATCCTTTAATCCTCCATCCATTCTTCATCTCCCTCCTTCCTCCCCTTCCATTTCCCTTCATAATTTTTATTATCCAAACACCCACATTCCATTTGCCCTCCCCTTCTCTCCCCTCCCTTCACCTCCCCTCACTCCCCCTCCCCTCCCTTTCCCTCCTAAAATTGTATCCAAACGGACCCTTAGTCAAGTCTTGGAGCAGGGATTTGAGGTGAATTATGAGTATTCCTCAGACTGTATCAAATGTAATAATTCAGGTGGAACATGTGGCTCAGACTCATCTGAGCCTCCGAAATTTCAGTGCTACACGGATCAAGCTTATAAGCCTTATACATCTGCTGGTACTACTGTTTGTACGTACCTCTCACCCTGTAGGATTGATGATTTTAATTTGCAGGTTGGTTGTTTTTCATAACTGCAATTCATGATGTATCTGCCATGAGCAATTTAGGTCTGAGAAAAACAATATCCGATTTTTTTTGCTGCGAATTCTGTCCAAATATCCTATCCGAATCCGAGAGGCAAGTTTGGGTCGGATAATCTGATCCGGCGCTTTTGGGATTTGGATTAAATATGAATATTAATTTTAAAACATTTGGATCTAATCCGACCCTAAAATATAATCCATATATCTTAGGGTTATTTCATAACAATAATAAAGCTTATGGTTATTTGCTAAAATCATTTCATCCTATCAATAATTTCAATTAAATCCAACCTACAATATCCCTTCCAATAATTTCAATTAAATACAACCTACTTTTGCATGATATCAATCAATTCTCACATCCCTTAATCACAGACGAAAAATCCATCTTTTTCTTTTATAACAGTTAGTTTTTCCCTATTTTCCCCCTATTTTTGGGGGTGCAATCTAGTGTTATTAATAAGTAGAGTGTAGAAATTTCTGGAAGTATTAATAATGGCAACAGTGAAGTTTGAGAGACTGACCTCCATTGATGTGTACGAAGATGATAAACTTGTTGAATATGATGCTTTGTTACTTGATCGTTTTCTCGATATTCTTAAGTCTCTTCATGGTGAAGATATTAGGGAAACGGTATTACTTTCTTTTTTACTGTAATGTTTTTGTTAAATTATGAATGTTATTAATGAAAACTGCTGATTTGTGAACTGTATGTTTGGAATATCTATTTGCCAAATTACCCAGATGGGAATTTTCTGAAACTGTTATGATCATATTTTTTAACTTTTTTTTAATATATTTATATATACATAAGACAATCCGTTTTCCCTGATGATTTTACATCACCCCAATATTGTGTTTGCATAAAACCTTGTTTCGAGCTGATGGTGGGAAAGATAATTTGTGGGTAAGCATGGTTGATGTATAGGAGGCTGTTTAGGTTGCATATGGTGGCGCGTTAGTGACTGTGAGATGATTTGAACTCGTCGCCGCAATAAGGTGGAATTGGGATCTGTTGATGGTGCGAATAGTGGCTGGTAGTGACGTATTGGAGGGGAGAATATGGATGAGCGGTAGTGAATGGTGATGAATGGAGGTTGAAGAAGGAAATGGATGAGCGGTAGTGAACGGTGTCGTCGGAGAGGTGTTGAGAGGGTTGTGTTTGGTGGCCGCCGAAGGGGTCGTGGGCGGCAGTTGGTGGTAGAGGAGATGTTGAAGAAAGAGAGAAAAGGAGATGTTGAAAAAAGAAGCAAATAATACTTAAATAAGGAGGAGGGAGAAGGTTACCTAGTGTAACCGGTCGAATTTTAAGTGAGTTTGTTATGGGAAGTATGAGGGAATAGGATGGATTTAATTGGAATAACTGAAAGGATGGAGTGTTATTTGCAGGGCACCCATGGATGGATTATTCCCAAGAAATAACCCTATATTTTATTCATTTGTTGGTCTTTGATAGAAATACTCGCAAATAATAGAAAAACAAATCAATGATTGGGACGTAGTGAGTATGATTTAGTGATTTACTAATTATTCTTGTAGTATATTCGATTCCTACCTCACCATAGACTGGAATCTTTGCGGCACTTAGGTAATACTGTTATTGTATGAATAGATACTAATTTTGCATCCTTTAATTTATTCTACAGCATTACTACTCATTATTATCGGACCCGGGATTATTGTTGGATCAGGTAAAGATGAGTTAATTTTAAGATACATCTCTGTCACTATTCCTTCATAGACTTACTGAATACGTTGATACAAATTTTATTTTGTGCAGCCTGTTTAGCATTGTGGTGCTGTGTCAGAAGAAGGAGATCAACCAGTAAATTTAGCATTTTCTGGAAATCAAAGGCAGCAAAATGCCCAAATGTTGACGCCTTCTTACAAATTTATGGTTCCTTGGCTTTAACAAGGTACACATACGCGGATATAAAGAAAATGACTCATGGTTTCAAAGACAGACTTGGTGAAGGTGGTTTTGCTATTGTGTACAAAGGCAAGCTATCAAATGGAAGTCTCGTGGCAGTGAAGGTGTTGAAACAATCCAAGGGTAATGGGGAAGATTTCCTCAACGAGGTAGCTAGCATCAGTAAAACTAACCATGTCAATGTGGTTACTCTCTTAGGTTTTTGCTTTGAGGGTAACAAACGAGCCTTGATATATGAATATATGCCAAATGGGTCTCTTGAAAAGTTCACATTTCATGGCGCAAGTGCTAGCAATCAATCCTTACCATGGGAAACACTTCTTAATATCGCGTTGGGCATTGCAAGAGGGCTTGACTACTTGCACCGAGGCTGTAATGCTCGGATTTTACATTTTGACATCAAGCCTCACAACATTTTACTGGATAATGAGTTCTGCCCTAAGATATCAGACTTTGGGCTAGCCAGGTTATGTCCCTTACGAGAAAGTTCTATATCAATGCTTGAAACAAGAGGGACTATAGGTTATATAGCTCCAGAAGTCTTTTGCAGGACTATTGGCGGTGTTTCTCACAAATCCGATGTTTATAGCTTCGGGATGATGGTTTTAGATATGGTTTGTGGTCGGAAAAATTTGTTAGCTGATCGGCAAAGAAGCAGTGAGCTGTATTTTCCACAATGGATATACGACCGACTTGAAGTTCAGAATGAATCTCCATTTGAAGGAACTACGAATGGTGAAGAAAAGGCGTTACAAAGAAAGATGATTTTGGTGAGCTTATGGTGCATTCAGACTTATCCATCAGATCGACCATCAATGAGTCGGGTAGTGGATATGCTACAAGGGTCCCTTGAGTCGATAGTGATGCCTCCCAAGAGAAATCTCTCTAATCCTCCAAGTTTGTCTCTACAACTTACTTCTGAAACTCTGACTGAAACCATCATTGAGATTTGAGAGTGGCGGAAAATTCATACAGTTCTTATTGTATATACATAGCAGATTATGAGACTTTAGAAAGTCAATTGTCCTATTTTCGAAATTATAAATGTCTAATTATCAGAATAATCATTGTTATTTCCAACACAAGGGTCATTTTGATTCGGGTAATGTTTGAGTTGTGCTACTTCAATGTTCCGGGTCAATTCTTATGTGATCCGCTAATGTGAATGTGGTGTGTAATCTTTATGTGTGATTTGACGGGCAAGCTGATTACGGGATTTGATCGGAACTGGTGCTGAAATAGGAAGTAGAAGAACAGAAGACTCAAGCAGATGGGATGTTAATAATGTTTGTTCTTTCTACTGTCTTCCCGGTTTTTGTTTGAACTTTGAAGCATTCTTTTCCGTAATTGGCAGCTGACAGAAATTACCGGATATGTTTTTGTTCTTAAGATCAAGTGGAGTTAACGTTTTTCAATGATGAAATAATCGGGTCTGTTTTGTTAGGTCATGAAAGCTACTGTTTGATGACCAAGGAAGTTGCGTTCTTTGAGTCTTTTGCTAAGAAGATGACTAAGATACATGTAATCTTGTTTGCAGTACTATATTGACACGATCTGTTACAGCCCGGACTTTTAATCAGTTATCAGTTTATTCGGGAATAACGGATAACCAGACTTGAAATTCAGGTACAGCAGCAGTATCCTTGTTTTCCCGGGTGATAGAAATTACTGGACGTGGAATTTTTTGCTGGATCTTGTAGGCTGACAGTTTTTTTGATTACGTCCGAAGTAATGGAGCAGAAAGTCAGAACTGGTAAGTGCTGCTACTAACTTGTTCAATCAAATACATCAAAACTATCTTATTTAGAGCTTAGAGGAAGAATAATTAATGAGTATCCTAATCCTGCAACTTCAACTGGGTTAAAAAGGTCATGCTTGGGTAGTCAGCTCGTGTGTCGGGTCAGCTCTGGTCGGATAAATTTTGCCGGGTCTAGGATTAATCAACATTAAATACTACGAATAACAATTGGAACTGTTAACTTGAAAACATCACTTTTACTGCAAAGGTATTTCATGTTCTGTAATTTATTGGAAAAACCTTCATTTTTTCGTGTTTTAGGGTTTGTTTGTTATAGATTTTGGAGGTTTGGTGTTGTGTTTTATCCAAGACTTCATTTTTCCTCAACGTCTATCTCAACTAGAGTCAGGCCTAGGGCTTACATACTTTGTAGTGCTAGATTTAGTTGCCGGGTTTCTGGTGCTACCTAGTCGAGTAGCTAATAGCTTAGATTGTAACTGTTAGAACATTGTAAGTTATTCTCCTTCCGCAGTCAGGAATGATAGTTGTTTCATGCCACTGAAACCAATTAAGTATTATGTTTCCTCAGGGTGCACTGTCTGACTCTACTGTGAATGCTACCGTGGTTCACTATTAGGTTCTTATATATGCTACCTTGAAACTGATGGATAGTAATACGTCATTTTTCTGTTGCTGATTTTTTTCTCCATTCTCAGGACGGTTAAGTCTCCCAACTTGAGGACGCATGTATTCATTCGAGGCTACAGAGTCAGCAGAGTCTCCCAACTGACTTTCTGTATATTGGGCTTACTGTTCATCTGAAATATCTTTTCAGGTTTATGATCATACCAGATATGCTGAAGAACCCGAATGTTCAAACGTCTGGGTGCCAGAATTAAGGCATTCAACTATTCACTCTCCACTACAGCAGCTACTTGAGTAGTGCTCCACTAATTGAGTGAGTGCTTAACCAATGGTCATTAAGCCCCTATTTCCATCACGTTGTCGCTGCTATAATCGTTATTGTTGGGTGGTTGTTATAATAATACAGGTAATAGTTATAATTATTCTATTTCGGGAATGTTTCCTTATAACTCCTCCTTGCAATTCATTTCCATCAGCATCTTCTCTATCTTCTCTATGTTCCTTGTATTGCCTTGCTCAACTGGTTTTGATGATCGATATTATAGGTGCGCTTCTGCATTATTTTCATGTGGAAATAACATTTCAGCAGTTGGGTACCCATTTTGGGGAGATGATAGGCCTAAATATTGCGGCCACCCATCCTTGCAGCTCCAATGCCTTCCCACTGAAGACGGAGGAGGCCGAGCTCAATTAGTTATTGACCGAGGAATGTATGGTACGTAATTACAATGTTTCCAACATCAAATTTGATCAGCTAAACATTACCCTTGAGCTCCAAGTGTTTCAAGACATTCCTTGCAGTTTCAACATCACGGGATTCAGCGAGCTTTTCAAGTTTACCTCAACTGATTTTATTAGGCTCAATATATCCATCTTTGGACGTGATAATTTGGCATGGGATCAATAAATTTTCCGTCAAAATTATTTTAGCCCATATATATCAATAAATATTAGGATCGAGATGGATATTGAGCCTAATAGAGTCCATATGTCATGGGGATAATAAATGACAAGCTTGGTTACGCGCCCAAGTCATCACTTAACGCCTAAAACTGAGTTTAATTGATGGAAAATAGAGTTTAGGGGTGCACTTAGTGATAATGGCAACAATTAGGGGTTACTATGTATGTTTTAAAAAGTGTAGGGGTACCACGTAGAAAGTCGAAAAGTTAATGGGTACCCTGTAGAATATCCCTTAAAAAATAATCCAAATAGACCCCAAAGGTACGAGACTTATTTGTGCAATTTAGCTCCTTGCCTTTAAATAAGTGTTAACTAACCCCACTAGTTGACAAGCGCGTCAACCCCAATTCACTTTTTTCAGTCAAACACTCGCCTAAAAAAGGGCGACTGGTGACATGGTACCGGATTAATGACTATAGTTCGATATTACTTGTAAAAACGGGATATCATTATCTAATTTACATTTATCACTGTATATTTAAGAGAGGGTGAACAAGTAATGCCATAAGCGAATTTAAAAATAAACCGAAATCTTGACTAAAAATTTTGAGATTTTCGATTTTCAGCGGGGCAAAGGCCCAGAGCAGATCCTCTGTCCCATTACCTCTCCTAATGACACATTAGCACTTTGATATATAATATTACCATTTTTATTATTTCAAGTGTGATGTGTCAAGATCTTAAGGAATGAGGCAGATGATGAGAACGTAAAAAGTGGACATGATGATCTCCCTGCTAACCCATGCTCCACCAGTGATTAGAGTCTAGATGAAGAAGAATAATTAATGAATGTCATAATCCTGTACTGCCCTACATTATCAGCATTTAAGACTAAATTTGCAAATGAAAGGTACCTTAGGCTGCGAAAAAGTATACGCATTTGTAGTGTTTTGCTAAGAAAGTGACTATTGAATGGATCAGAATTCAGATCCATAACAAGAACACTTGTTATATAGTAATACAAATACTATATATAATCATCTTTCTCGTTGTCGCTGCTATAATCGTTATTGTCAGAGGAATGTATGGTAATTACAATAATTATTAGTATAATTATCCGATTTCCCGAATGTTTCCTTATAACTCCTCCCTGCAATTCATTTCCATCAGCATCTTCTCTATCTTTCTTATATTACCCTGCTCAACTGTTTTTGGTGATGAATATATAACATGCACTTCTGCATTATTTTCATGCGGAAAAAACTTTTCAGCAGTCGGGTACCCATTTTGGGGAGATGATAGGCCTAAATATTGCGGCCACCCATCCTTGCAGCTCCAATGCCTTTCCACTGAAGACGGAGGCCGAGCTCAACTAGTTATTGACCGAGGAATGTATGGTAATTACAATGTTTCCAACATGAAACTTAATCAGCTAAACATTACCCTCGAGCTCCAAGGGGTTCCAGACATTCCTTGCAGTTTCAACATCACGGAATTCAGCGACCTCTTCAAGTTTACCTCAAGGGATGACAAAATTACATTAGTCTACAATTGCCCAAAAGACATCTCACTGAAAAATCTTCATGCTGCAGTCCCATGTTCCTCATCTGCAGCGGTAAATCAGGCGTATTACCTGAATAACATTTCAGCTGGAAAGGAATATGCAGCTTGTAAATCATTCGAGTTCCCCGTTGATAAAAAGCTGCTGGATCTTTATAACAAAGGAGAAACGGGTACACTTGCTCAAGTCGTGGAGCAGGGATTTGAGGTGAATTATGAGTATTCCTCAGACTGTATCAAATGTAATAATTCAGGTGGAACATGTGGCTCAGACTCATCTGAGCCTCCGAAATTTCAGTGCTACACGGATCATTTACTATTGTCTTATAAATCTGCTGGTACTACTGTCTGTACGTGCCTCTTACCCTGTAGGATTTCTGCATATGTAGAATTGATGATTTTAATTTGCAGGTTGGTTGTTCTTCAAAGAAATATTGGAATACTCGCAAATAATAATAAAAATAAACTAATGGTTGGGATGTAGTGAGTATCATTTACTAATTATTCTTGTAGTATATTCGATTCCTACCTCACCATGGACTGGAGTCTTTGCAGGCACTTAGGTAATATTGTTCTTATATGTATAGATACTGATTTTGCATCCTTTATTTTTTTCTACAGTATTACTACTCATTATTATTGGACCGGGAATTATTGTCGTATCAGGTAAAGAAGAGTTAATTTTAAGATACATCTCCGTCTCTATTCCTTCATAGATTTGCCGAATACTTTGATACAAATTTTATTTTGTGCAGTCTGTTTAGGATTGGGGTACTGTGTCAGAAGAAGGAGATCAACCAATAAATTTAGCATTTTCTGGAAATCAAAGGCGGCCAAATGCCCAAATGTTGACGCCTTCTTACAAATTTATGGTTCCTTGGCTTTAACAAGGCACACATACGCGGATATAAAGAAAATGACTCATGGTTTCAAAGACAAACTTGGTGAAGGTGGTTTTGCTATTGTATACAAAGGCAAGCTATCAAATGGAAGTCTCGTGGCAGTGAAGGTGTTGAAACAATCCAAGGGAAACGGGGAAGATTTCCTCAACGAGGTAGCTAGCATCAGTAGAACTAACCATGTCAATGTGGTTACGCTTTTAGGTTTTTGCTTTGAGGGTAACAAAAGAGCGTTGATATATGAATATATGCCGAATGGGTCTCTTGAAAAGTTCACATTTCACGGTGGAAGGGCTAGTAATCAATCCTTGCCATGGGAAATACTTCTTAATATCGCGTTGGGTATTGCAAGAGGCCTTGACTACTTGCACCGAGGCTGTAATGCTCGGATTTTACATTTTGACATCAAGCCTCACAACATTTTACTGGATGATGAGTTCTGCCCTAAGATATCGGACTTTGGGCTAGCCAGGTTATGTCCCTTACGAGAAAGTTCTATATCAATGCTTGAAACAAGAGGGACTATAGGTTATATAGCCCCGGAAGTCTTTTGCAGGACTATTGGCGGAGTTTCTCACAAATCTGATGTTTACAGCTTCGGGATGATGGTTTTAGATATGGTTTGTGGTCGGAAAAATTTGTTAGCTGATCGGCAAAGAAGCAGTGAGCTGTATTTTCCACAATGGATATACGACCGACTTGAAGTTGAGAATGAATCTCCATTTGAAGGAACTACGAATGGTGAAGAAAAGGCGTTACAAAGAAAGATGATTTTAGTGAGCTTATGGTGCATTCAGACTTATCCATCAGATCGACCATCAATGAGTCGGGTAGTAGCTATGCTACAAGGGTCCCTTGAGTTAATAGAGATGCCTCCTCAGCGAAATCTCTCTTTTCCTCCAAGTCTGTCTCTACCACTTTCTTCTGGAACTCTCACTGAAAGCATCATTGAGATTTGAGAGTGGCAGAAAAGTCATACATCTGTAAGTAGGTTACTCATTTTGAGTCGATTTGGGCCCAATGTAGGTTAGATTGGGTCATTTCAGATTCAGGTAATGTTTGAATTGTGCTACTTTTATGTGTGATTTGACGGGCAGGCTGATTGTGGGATTGTATCGGAGCTGGTGCCGAAATAGGAAGTAGAATAAGAATAGAAGACCCAAGCAGATGGATGTTAATAGTGTCTGTTCTTTTTACTGTCTTCCCTGTTTTTGTTGAAGCATCCTTTCCGTAATTGGCAGATGACAAAAAATACAGTGATGAAATAATCGGGTCTGTTTTGTTAGGTCTATCGTATGATTTCGTTCTTTCATTATCCGCTGAGAAGGTAGAAGCTATTTTATCAAACTTTTTTCTAGATAAGTTTCATTTAATGAAATGAAAAAGTAGTCGTTTTTCTCTTTCTATTTGTATACTTCTAATAAGAACGACTGAATTGGAATTATAATTCGGGCATTTTAGACATTTGTGAGAACCATTAAGATGGTTCTCACCTGTTTATAAGTTGATAAGAAACACCTTGGCCTATGTTTTGTTTGTAAGTTCCTAATTATTCAATTCTATCAAATCCGTCAAACTATCATCTCTAGAGTCCAGAAGAAGAATAATCAAGGAGTGTCCCAGTTCTACAACTACCCTACAATTATCAGTATTCAAGACTAAGATACATGAAATCTCAACGATTCGACTAAATTTTGCAGTACTCTATATTGACACGATCTGTAACAGCCCAGACTTCTAATCAGTTTATTCGGGAATAACCAGACTTGAAATTCAGGTTCAGCAGTATCCATGCTTTCCCTGGTAATAGAAATTACTGGACGTTGAATTTTTTGCTGGATCTTGTAGGCTGACTGTTTTTTTATTACGTCCGAAGAAATGGAGCAGATAGTCAGAACTGCTAAGTGCTGCTACTAGTAATTAATCCTAATCCTGCAACTTCTTCTACGGAAACTACAAGTCTGTAGAGTCATATACCGAGATTGCGACGAGAAACCTGTAAAGCTTGACGATTGAACCTCGGCCTAACTCATGCAGCACCAATGCAATGCCTCAAACAAGAGTGAATTAGGAGACTAGTTCTTTTGGACTTTATTTCAGTTCTAATAAGTTCAGTTCAGCTCCATTCAGTTCAGTTCATATTAGTTTATTTCAACATTAGTATTATTATTCTTATTTTATATTCTTATTGATACTATTCTTCTTATATTAAGGTGCTGATTTTCGCAGTAGACATATTACTCATCACAGTACACTATTGACAATTATACCCCTCACATTTCCCACCCATTTTCTCTCTCTAATTTCTCTCTAATCTATTTATCTCTCATTTCACGTACCTTATTTCGTTGCTATTTTTACACACACATGTATTACATTCGTAAATTATTTTACAAACAAACATACGGTATTGTTAAACATACTGCATCAAAAAAAAATTTAACAAAGAAACAAAAACAAAGCCACTACGTACTAATCTATATCTATATATATACGGTATTGGTTATAAGGTCTTAATATTTACATCTTATGTCTAATCATTTATTTAGATATGATCAAAAGTCAAAACATCTTATTTAAGAGACGCAAAAGATGTTAGGTTGATACCTAAATTCCAAGGATGCCTCATATTTATAATCATAAGACACTACATTTTATGTTAATCTTTCGATATGGGACAATTCTATTATTTTTATATAATCCTAAATTATTTTTCAATGTGGGACATATAACATACTAAGAAGTACACAATTTTATATATGTACAAATTATATGAAATTTATACGCTAATGATATCATTTTTACCACGAATCAAATTTGTTATTTTCATAATTTTCTTAATGATGTTTTTTTGCCAAATGAAATGTAAAATTTTTTATATAAAAATTAGAAACATCACTTGAATATAATATAGGAAATAAATTTTATAATAATTAAAAGATTCTCCACTTTATTTTTTACATCAAAAAATATTATTTATAATACTTTCCTAAATTAATTTTTAAGATCACCCCACCTTATGATAATTTTCTGATGTGGGACAATTCAACTATTTATATGTAGTATATTTACCACACCTACATTATTTTTCAATGTGGGACAAATAACACAAGAAAAAGTACAACATCTTTTTTGCACCTATTTCGATATCCAACCCGATTTAATAATGAGAAAATATTATACTATCTATTTATATTCGTACGTTTTTTTTCCATTTTTTGTCATAATTAAAATATGTACAAATGATATGATTTAAATTACCTTTTTTTTTTTCCTAACACGACTTTTAAGATGTAATTGAGGGAGCAATAGAATGTATAAACAAATGCAAAATATTTCCTTTTTCTGGTGCGATTTTGATTAATGGTTAAAAATTGTGATGTATTTTAGTTACTCAAATGTAATGAGGCATAATAATTACCTATATTTGAAAGTTAAAAAAATTTAATTCTACTATTTATCAATGTAAAAAAGTTCATTATTAATCTGTTTGTGGATTTAAGATCTTTTTATGCAACACTTGATTGTATTATAATTCATAAATTTTCTATTTTAGTGTAGAGATTATCATTATATGACACAAACAAATTTATGTATATTTAGCACCCATTTTATTTTTTAATTATGACTTTGTCTTAAATAAAGTTATTATACTATCATTGTCTTAAAATAAACATTATAATATCACTAATATAGTAATATATAATCGCTTTTATAAATATCTACGTGATTAATATTTGTATGGTATTGTTGTAACTAAGGTTTGCCGTTAATACAAACTCTTATAAGAACTCTCTAAGATAATTTTTACGCGATTCAAAAGATTTTGGGTTGATACCCCTAAGTTATGACTCATATTTATAATCATGTGATACCTCACCTCATGATAATCTTCTAATGTGGGACAATTCAACTATTTATATGTAGTATATTTACCACACCAACATTATTTTTCAATGTGGGACAAACAATATACTTAGAAATACACCATCTTTTTCACACCTAATTCGACATCTAACCCAGTTTAATAATAATAAGCAAATACTATAGGAGTACTATTTATTACTATTCATATAGTACATTTTTTTAACTTCTTATCGTAATTAAAATATGTGCAAATAATATGATACTATATTCTAATGCTAGCATTTATTTAACACGAATCTAATTATATAATCTTTCAAAAAAAAATTATGTTACTTTTTTGCTAAATGAGATGTATACGTTTTTATATAAAAATTATAAACACCACTTGGACATAATATAAAAAATATATATATCATATCGTGGAGTTAATGATATAAACTCTTAAGAGCTCTCCAAGATAATGCTTAAGAGACTCAGAAGGTTTTGGGTTGGTATTTAGGTTCTAAGGATGCCTTCTATTTATAATCATATGATCACCCACCTTATGCTAAACTTTCGATGTGGGACAATTCTATTATTTATACGTAATATATTCACCACACCAACATATTTTTCAATGTGGGACAAATAACATACTTAGAAATACACCATATTTTTCGCACATAATTCGACTTCTAACCCAGGTTAATTATAATAATGAGCAAATACTATACTCCCTCGATTCAAGATCAAATACAACATTCTTTTTTTTACACTATTCATGAACGAATAGAATCTTTACGATTCTTTGTAATATGTAAGACAAAATATGGTCATGTGGGATCTTATTTGATTCACCTATAAAGTACAATGAGAATATCAAACTATAAATTTTTTATAATGTAAACTTAAAGATATTTACGTTGTAATTTGCACAAATAGGATTATACATCCAATTGTACCATATGCATTGTACAACCAATGTATAAGAATCCGAGCTTATATGTATTTTTTCTGAGCTAACTCAAAGTTCATGTTTTTAATGTGTAAATGGATGAGTTCAATACTTTCTAATAAAGCTCATATTATTTAACATAAAGCTCGGATACTTTATCACAAAGCTCAGATTCTACACCGTATAACATATATAACTGGTTGTATAATCCATGAATTGTGTAGTTTGTGTCTTGGCAAGTGTGTAAATGAAAATGTTGTATTTGGTCTTGAATGGAGGGAGTACTATTTATTAATATTCACACGTTTTTTTTATAATACTTTTTTGGCAAATGAGATGTATAAGTTTTTATATAAAAATTATAAACATCACTTGAATATAATACATAATATAGAAAAAATATGTATATATCATACTGTGAAGATAATGATATAAACTCTTAAGAGCTCTCCAAAACAATACTTAAGAGACTCAAAAGGTTTTTGGTTGGTATATAGGTTCCAATGATGACTCCTATTTATAATCATAGTATTACCCACCTTATGTTAATCTTTCGATGTGGGATAATTATATAATTTATACGTATTATAATCACCACACTAACATTGTTTTTTCAATGTGGGACCCACTTTATTTTTTATGTGGAAAATATTATTTATGAAACTTTCCTAAATTAATTTTTGATGATGTGGACGCTCTATAATCGCTCGAAAAAACTCTCTTATATATATATATAATATATATATATATATATATATTAAAAGAAGTACACCATCTTTAATACTCGTATGTGCAAATCATATGAAATCTATACTCTAATGAAAGCATTTTTTACCACAAATCTAATTATATTATTTTCATAATTTTATAACAACATTTTTTTGCCAGATGAAATGTCAAAGTTTTTATATAAAAATTAGAAATTTCTCATGAATATAAAATAGAAAATATAAATATTATAATAATTAAAAGATTCTCCACTTTATTTTTTATGTGGAAAATATTATTTATGAAACTTTCCTAAATTAATTTTTGATGATGTGGACGCTCTAGAATCGCTCGAAAAAACTCTCTTTTATATATATATATATATATATATATATATATATATATATATATATATATATATATATATATATATATATAGAGGCAAGTTCTAATGAGTCCACCTAAAATGGTGAGTCCACTAAGTCCCAATCCTAGCCATTGATCTCTAAAATTGATGGTTGAGATTTTACAATTCTAAGATGAAAACTTTAATGTTTTATAACTGAAACTTTAATTTATTAGTTTAACTTTAATTCTTTACAATTATAAGTTTAACTTTTATGAATGCAATTTTAATGCTAAAAGTTAAAACTTTAATTTTTTTGGCCAATTTCTAATATTAAAATTTGAATTTATTTAATTTTACAGATTTATAAATGTAACTTTAATGTTCTACGAATGAAACTTTAATGCTAAAAATTGAAACTTTAATTTTTTTAACTAATTTTTAATATTAAACTTTGAATTTATTTATTTTTACAGATTTATAAATATAACTTTAATGTTTTACGAATGAAACTTTAATGCTAAAAATTGAAACTTTAATTTTTTTAACTAATTTTTAATATTAAACGTTAAATTTATTTATTTTTACAAATTTATAAATATAACTTTAATGTTTTACGAATGAAACTTTAATGCTAAAAATTGAAACTTTAATTTTTTAGACAATATAAAATATAAAAATTTGAATTTAGTTAATTTTACTGGTTTATAATTTTTTTAAATTGTTATTTTTTGAATATAACTTTAATGTTTTACGACTGAAACTTTAATGCTAAAATGTATAACTTTAATTTTTTTAGACCATTTTTTAATATAAAATTTTTTTTTTATGAAATAATGTACTTGGGACTAATATTTATTTAATTTAACTAATTTTTAACTGTAACTTTAATGATATACGAGTGAAATTTTAATGCTTTAAAGTGAAACTTTAGTCCATATAAAGTTAACTTTAATTTATGTCCTTAATAAATATAATTAGTCCATATCAACGTAACTTTGAGTCCATATAAGCGCAACTTTAGTCCATATAAACGTAACTTTAGTCCATATAAATGTAACTTTAACACATGTTTTGAAACTTTATTATTTTAACAACCACCAACATCACCAACTCCAACCACCCAACCCATGACCATGAGACCACCGCCACCGCCTCTGACCACCAGCCATGGCGTCCCCCTGCGACAACCGCCATCACGCACCACCACTATGAAAAAAAAAAAAAAGGGAAAGAGGCGAGAAAGATCTGAAAAAGAAAAAAAAAAAAAAAAAAAAAGAAAATAGGAAATAGGCGTAAAGCAACAACGACCACCAACACCGACAATACCTCCACCGCCATCACGCACCACCAATATGGAAAAAAAAAAAAAAAAAGCAACCATCACCATGCGCAAATCAGATCTGAAAAAAAAAGGACATGGCCGACAACGACACACCAACACCAAGCAACCACCAATCTGAAAAAAAAAAAAAACAAAGAAACAAGGAGGCGGTGGCGGCCTGACACCAACCTCCACCACGACAACACCACCATCACTAGCCCCACGCTTGACCCACCAACAACAAATCTGAAAAAAAAAAAAAAAAAGAGAGAGAGAGATGAGAAGGCTGCGGCAGAAGCGCGGCCGTGATGCAGAGAGGAAGCAGATCTTGTGGGTGGACGTCGTGGTAGTGGTCCGTGAGACAGAGAGGCCCGCGGGGGAAGGTGGTGGTGGTGAGAGTGTAAGAAAAGAGGATAAAGGAGGAGGTAGTGGTGGTGAGCAGTGGCGGTGGTGAGCGGGGGCGAACGTGCTCGGTGGTGGCTGCGGAGTTGTAGAGAGAAGGTGGGGAGGAAGAGAGAGAAGTGAGAATGTGATTGTGAGGCGAAAAAATGAAATTTTTAGGGTTTGGTAGTGCTTTTATATAGGGCCTCCATTTTGAGATTTAATCTTGACCTTTGATTTTGTTAAAATCTAATGGTGAAGATTAGGACTTATGGACTCACCCAAGGGAGGTGGACT
The DNA here is from genome assembly GCF_048544455.1 of Silene latifolia. Taxonomy (NCBI): domain Eukaryota; kingdom Viridiplantae; phylum Streptophyta; class Magnoliopsida; order Caryophyllales; family Caryophyllaceae; genus Silene; species Silene latifolia. The sequence goes on from NC_133536.1 coordinate 20,001,064, forward strand.
CATTTGATCCTAATTCTATATATATATATATATATATATATATATATATATATATATATATATATATATATATATATATATATATATATATATATATAGATATATATATATATAGATATAGATATAGATTATACAAAAATAATAAAATTGTCCCACATCGAAAGATTAACATCAGAGGTGGTGGTTTATGATTATAAATATGAAGCATCATTGGAACTTAGGTATGAACCCAACATCTTTTGCGTCTTTTAAATAAAATGTTTTGACTTTTGATCATATCTAAATAAATGATTAGACATAAGATACGCACGGGCATACAAACTAGTATGTACTACATCGAAGAAAGAAATGGGCAAATCTAGCACAATCTACGTACAACACCGATCATGCACTACTTCCGTCTAAATAGTACCACCACAACGGCGGCCAACTGTCGCCGGCCAACCCCACCAGACTGTCGACACCCTTGCATCCCTTCTCTGGCGCCCCTGCACTCCTTTCCGCATCGAACACCAATATCACCGCAACACCAATAACACCACCACCATCTAACCATCAGCAACACCACCTCTGGTGACCCACTGCCCGTGTATCCGGCGACCCGTGTACACAAATTACAATGGAACAATGAAATTATAAACCCTAATTACTAGAAGATATAAAGAACATAACTATAATTGACATCGCTGGTAAATTGCGTTAATTTAATCCTATTTCGTATGTACTACGATCTAAGAACAAAACTATAATAAAAAGTCAATTTAATCTATAAAATCTTATTAAAATGCTAGCCTCAAAAGGTCACGCAGACAATGCCACGTAGGATAAGGAAAAGCCACGTATGCATTTGCAATGTCACATCTTAATCCGCGTGTCACTCTAATCTATAAAATTTTATTAAAAGGCTACTTGAATTTTAGGGTAGCCTTTTAATTATATTTTATAGATTAAGTTCTAATAATAATAATAATAACACATTCAAGATGTTTTATTATGCATTTACTTCACTTTTGTTTTTCCTTTTCTCCCATTCATTGTAAGTTCGTAACCTAATTTCAACCTTTCATCTTACTCTTGAATTCTTAATCTTAATGAATGTTATACCATTTTTTTGGGTATTGCTCTTTCACATACGGATTTTACTCTTTCACATACGAATTTTACAATATTACCCTTGTCATTTCTTCATTCCTTTACCCAAACAATTTTTTTTCTCCCTTCCCTAATCCCCCCTCACTATTAAATCACCACCACTCATCGGAGTGTGGCACTTTTGTACAGGTTTTAGAGATCACTCTGACCAGTAACAACGACAATGGCCACATTTAGCGAAAATAAGTCGTGACGGTCGTCACAATGACCGTGATCGAAACAACAATTTTTAACTATGGGTGATGGGGAAACGTATACTTGTAGACGAATACAAATAACAGTAGGCCTCCCTTGCGACGGGTCGGATATTGCGACGGGTATTATGTGAGTGGAAATGGATAGAGGGGACAAGGTGGGCGCCCACCCCATGTGCTTTGTCTCTCACCCTTATGGGTTTTTTGTGAGATGATATGGTATTCGTCGCAAGTTTGCGACGGATACCCTCCATCATATGGGAAAATTTGTGTACAAATAATAGATGCAACAAAGCTACAAGGTAATAAAACTCTTTGTGTCAAATCAATATTTATGTATCATCGATATAATCAAAATTTAGCAACACAGTTCTATTTCTCTGTTTGATTATTAATGAATAAAAGAATGAATTATGGAGAAGCGGTGATTCCGTCCACATGTCCTCTCTTGGCTTACTAAAAGAATAAGACAAAATAAGAAACTACCCAGTGAAACTGTGTATCCCGCAGAAAATCAAATCCATGAGAGAGATATAGAGCTTCACTTTATCACTTAATAATTAAAGAATTTGAAGAAGTGTAATCCATTATTCAAGTTTTAGAAGAATTAGGTTTTAATTTTAGGAAAAATGGTACATAAAAATTTACGTAATTTGTTTAGATTTAGGAAAAGGATAGAGTATGGAAATTTTATGAAAAAAGTATGTAAAAGAGTAAAGTCCGTATGTGAAAAAGCAACATCGATTTTTTTTTCTATATATATTTCATCTCTTCAAGTGAAATTACATATCTTTTGTGTATATCTTGGTATTGATTTTTTTTTTTATGGTTTTTTTAACATTTCTATTAGTAAATTAAGTCTAACCTCTTTATTTTGTTGTTTTTTATAGGATTAAATGTCATGATCTTCTTTGATATGAACGCTTTATTGTTATGTTGTAAGTTACTATTTTCGCCTATTGTTTTATTTTTCCATTTTTTATATTTGTTTAACCCTTTAATTTTCATATATGTATAGTTTCTATTCTTACCAGCTTTGAGTTCAACATGACAAACAAATCCTTATATTTCACCTCATTCATAAATTTAAAAAAAAAAATTAAAATATAAGTTGCAAACACAAAAAAAAAAAAAAAAAATTGATGCAAACCTTTTATCTCCCTCCCATAACTTTGGTTATCAATTTACCCTATTTATTTAACTTTATTATCTTCTTAATGATGATCTTTTTGCTTTCCTCTCACCATTATATAACAATAATCATAATTTCCATGTTATTCAAAAAATTGGTATGTAAAGTACAATATTATAAAAAGACAAGACTAAATATTTCACTAAGTCATCTCACTAAGCCATGTGTGATAAAAAAAAAATCATTTTTTATTATCATGTGTCACATGCTTATTAGTAAAAAGAATTTAAAAATATAAAGTCTCAAACATACAAAATAAATTAAAAAAGAATTGATTCAAACTTTTTATCTATCTCTCATCACTTTAGTCATCAATTTACCCTATTTATTTAACTTTATTACTTTTATTTAATGATGATCTTTTTGCTTTCTCCTCACTATTATATAACAATCAAAATTTCCATTTTATTCCAAAAATTGGTATGTAAAGTTTACATAGATAACTAGAATATTTTTTTTACCTTTTTTTCTTTATTGTATATTAAATTAATTAGAATCTTATTTTTTTTTATTATTTTTGTGTTTTCAAATTGCATGAGTATGATACATACTCACATAATTTAAAAATATTACCTTAAACAACTTTTTGTTAGTTAAATATGCAACTCTTTTCACTATGAAATTTCATACGGCGGGCCCTAAAACCCCATCTATAATCTATACAATCTAATTAAATGGGTACTTAAAATGACAAATTTAATTCAATGTAACATGGAAATTTTAATGTGACGTGGATTATCAATTTATAATTACATGACATTGATTTCATTCACTCATCTATAAATAAATCTATACAATTTAATTAAATGGTACCTAAAATGACAAATTTTAATGTGACAAAAAAATGTAAATGTAATAAACTTTTTGTTTCCTCTCATCTTTATACCTATTAATAATTAATACATTCTACTTGTTCCGGGTGTAATTCCGGAGCAGGATTGTGACCACTTGAGCTTGTAGAATGATGCCGTTGCTCGTCTCTTCCTTTCACTTTTTCCTGTAAAGATGAACAAACTGAGGGCTCGGCTTGGGGCCAAGCGTACTCACTCCGACGCTCAAGTCAGTAAACTTAGAGAGATAAGTTGTATGTTTAACTTGGCAAAATATATTGTAGAGAGATAAGGGAATTTGATATTAGATTTCCAGTTTGTTTTTTAATGAGAGATTTGGATTATTTATAGACTTTCACCTTTTGTCACGTAGTGGCCAAGTGGCGTAGCAGGTGGAAAGACCGTCTTACCCTCGGCCGAGGGACCCTTGACAGGCCGGCAGGCCTGGTTGACTCCATGTCGAGGGGACTGGATGCGAGTACACGGATATGCCTCTCGGCCGGCTAGTTGCCGAGCCGAGACCCAAGTGACAGGCCGACATGCTTTGTCGGTTAGGCCGTTTTTCTTTTGACTTGTTGTCTTTTAGCTTTGACCTTGGTCAATATGTTGACTTGGTCAGCGGGTGCAGAATATGCCCCATCAATTTGCCCCCAGCGTAGTCTATGTCGTGGTATGGACCTTCGATGCGTGTTGAGCGTATTCTGCGCATGTCGAACTTCTTCCTCGGCTTGGTCCTGTTCAGGCCGTACCATATCCCCCCTCCACATTGTTGTGTAATGGACATCGAATGTGGAAAAGAAAATGGCACTGGCCGAGACCAAGGTTGGGAGTGCCGTGTGCTTTTGATTGCCCCCGGCCGGTGCTGCCAAGCCTGGTTGATCAGCTGGCCGTTGGCAAGTAGATACCAAGGAGCGTGTCGAAGAAGATAGGTCACTGTATGTCGATTGACATTCCGTGGCTGCATGCTTGACACGTGGCCTGGTATTGATTGGTGGACGCTTCATGGGCTTTGCTCTGATTGGTCCACTGAATGGGCTTTGCTCTATAAATAGAGCAGTGTGCCCCTCATTTTGTTTGTCAAACTTCTTTTCTTAAAAAATTTCCTCTCTCTAGTTTTCGAAGAGTTTTCTCTCTCTAATTTTTGAAGCGTTACTCGGAGTAACACTTTCTTTCAAGGTAAAAACAAATTCTTCCCCAACTTTTATTTGTTAAGTATTCGTTTGCCACCATGTCTGCTGTTGACGCTCCGGCTAGTACCTCAACCCCAGGGGGCGAACCGCCGCGTCCCGATGAACAGGAGCCACTGGTTGTCACCCCGGTAGGGTTCGGGGGTCGCAAGTCGCCTTCTCCTGAAATCGACGAGAAATATCTCGAGTATTTTGATGATGATGAGGAGGAAGCGACCCAATCTGACTCAGAGAGGCCGCATTACTTGTGGCACGGCGAAGCCTGCTCGATTAAACCTGATCGCGTTTGGACGAACAAGTTCGCTTCTGTCTCCGGGCCTGAACTTTTCGAAGACCACTACAATTTCGGCAGGGGGTATAGAATTATTGTCCCCGAGGGTGATCAGCATCTGTTGCCCTCCCGAAGGCTGTATAGGCGTGTATATTAGGCATCTGGAGTATGGGCTCCGTTTTCCTCTTAATGAACACGTCTCGGCCATAATCAAAGCCATGAATGTCGCCGTGGCACAACTGCACCCGTTGGCCATTAGGACGATTATTGGCTTCGTATGGTTTTGTCTTTTAAGGGGTGGCCCCAACGGTGAACCTTTTCCGCCGGCTCCACCATCTTCTACTGTCTACCCAAGGCGTCATGGGGTGGTACAGTACAACGTGCGAGACGAGCCGGGTTATGTGACCGCTCCAAGCCGACATCCCGCAAAGACCGGAAGGGGCGGTGGGTATATGTCGAGGTTCCGGAGGACTATCCACTGCCCCGGTCCTTCCAGCGCCGCGTCAATTTGCGCTGTGAGAGTCAGGGGGAGCATGAAAGATATGTCTCCCGTAATAAGATTAAGATGGACGCCAAGAAGGTTTATCTTAACGACGGCGAAGTGCGGGCAATGAGCATGTTCGAGGCTGAGAAGGATGGCACGCCGAAGGGATGGATGCCTCCGACGCAGATCGTCCTTCAAGACGAGCCGCTTTGCCACGCCGGCCTCATACCGGCCCTCAGCCAGGGTGAGTGGGGTCGGTATGAGGCCCTCCTTTGCTTTTATGCTTCGATCTTTGAGCCTCGGTTTACTTCTTTCGCTTAACTCTTGCTTTGTTTCTTGCAGATCGATTTGGCCGGGATCTCTCTGTCTCCATCCTAAGCAAGTTGGGACTTGACCAGGATAGGAGAGTTGTTGAATCGCACCCTAAGGCCGCGCCGCGATCGCAAGCGGCCCCGCACGAACTCATGGAGCAGGCGCAAAGCAATGGACGTGGGGCGACTCAAGCGAGATTGATTGCGGTAACGTGCGCGCCGAGACCAAAAACAACGTCTTCGGCGGCTACGACGTCAACTCCAACTCGATCTCCAATCCCCAGAGTCCAAAAAGATAAGGAGGTCGTCAATGTTGACGAGGACCTCACCGTTCTGGAGGGTCCTCCTCCCTCTGGTAAGAGGAAAGAAACAACGCCGCCGCTGCTGTACGAGGCAGAAAAGAGGTGGGGTCACCCTCCCTCAATCCAAGAAGGCTAAGACTGGTACGGATCTAACCCATGGCTCGGATTTAGCGGGTTCCTTATGCATTCCCGATGACAAAGCTTTCGATATGTCGATGAATGTTGACATGGACGCTTTGTCCGGGTTTTTTATAGATCGGCCGTCGCCGCCACGTTGTTCTCACCGAACGACAATTGGAGAAGCGACAGTGCGGACGGGCGACAAAAATGTCGCCGCCGACTCCTCGTCCGAGAAGGTTTCCTCCGTTCAGCTCGGGGCGGACGGCATAAGGTTGGCCAAAAGGCTGGTGAAGTGGGTCAAGTTGCACGGCACTCATCTTATCGAGCAAGAAAAGCTCGTGGCTCAAATCGCCCCTACGCTCGAACGGCTTAGGCTTGAGCTTGCCGCTTCTAGGGAGGAGGCCGAGAAGACGAAGCGGACTTCCTGGCCACCATGAAGGACTTCTCGCGAGCGAAAGCTTAAGGAGGACGCTGAGAAGGTGGTCCTGGCCGAGAGAGCTAAGGTTGATTCCGCATTGGCTGATGCCGCTAAGCTGCGGGAGGAGAGAAACAAGCTTGAGGGTGGTTATAAGGCCATGGTTGAGCAGAGGGAAAGATGGAAGACCCTGCATTTGGCCGAGGCGAAGGAACATAAGGGCACAAAGGCTATCCTTGCTCAGAGGGAGAAGGATATTGAGATGTCAAAACCGTCATCATCCCCGAAATGTGTGCCGTGCAGGGACCAAGTCAAGATGCTACAAGGGATGCGATTAAGGCCCTCCTTTCTGAAGGCACTTTTCCGTGGCAAGATTTTGACAAACTTCTGGATGAGAAGGCGGCTGTTGAGGAGGCCAAGGCCGCGGCAGAGGCGAAGGCTGCTCAGGAAGCAGCGGCCAAGGCGGCCATGATGCTAAGGTGAAGGAGGCTAGAGAGGAGGCTGAGAGGGCAAGGGCACGCGAAGCTGCCAAGTCGTCCTCTGGGCCGCCCACCGACGATGATGCTGCTGCTGCTGCCGGTGGCGAGCGGCGACAAGCATAGGGAGACGGGCGGTCGTCACCAGACTCACCTGGCCTTTCGGACAGTTTCAGCTGTTCGAGGGCCAATTTTTGAGCCTTTCCTCCCTGCCATCCTTTTGGCGCTTCATGTCTGAATGTTGTAATTTTTGTTGTTCCTTCTCTTTTTTTTTGTTAAACTTTGGTAGGTTGAGCTTAGGCTACCCCTATGGGCACGGCCGTCGACTTTATTTTGTCTCACTTGTAAACATTTTTAATGAAGTTTGTTTATTTGCCTTCGGCTTGGCCGAGGCTTTGATCTCATCCTCCATTCAGTTGTCTTCTTACGTTTTTAAACATATTGAGCGCTTTTTCGTTTTAACTTCGGCTTGGCCGAGGCAATTAGATTGCGTATCTCAACTGTACTTAAACGTTTTTAGCATATTGGTCGTGTCCTATGCTGCACCTGAACAGGCCGAGGTAGCAAGATTCACGTTTTCCAATTTGCTCAGCAACATGTTGGCATGTCGGTCGCTTCCTCCTCCACTCTCGGTCATGCCGAGGCGGCCAGATTTGCGCATCCCGACTGCTGTTGTAAACATGTTAGCATATCGGTCGTTTCCCCGTCACTCCCGGCTTTGATCGAGGCAATCGAGGTTACGGCTCGATTGCATTCGTATCTATAGACATATTGATCGCTTCCTTTGCCACTCCCGGATTGGCCGGGCAAGGCGATCAGATTCGTTCTCAATCAGTACTTATACGTTCTTAAGCATGTTGGTCGCTTTCGCAGTATCAATCGCATTTGTAGTGATTTGCCGGCTTTGGCCGTGGCGTCTACTTTGGTACGACTACGGAGGGGACAAGCATTTCGATGGAAAACTTGGATCACTCTTCATAAGATATAGTCACGCGTTGGGGTGCCCACAACGGTCTCGGACACCTCCGCCGCTATACAAAATACTTCCTAAGGTTGTCTGTGTTCCAATGGCTCATTAGAGGCACACCCTCTATGTCTGTCAGCCGGTATGTCCCCGGCCCCATTTCTTCAACCACCCTGTAGGGTCCCTCCCAGTTGGCCGTCATCTTGCCATGGATGTTTCCTTTGTTGGTTGCGGCCGAATTTCTCAGGACTAGATCTCCTACTCTCAAGTCCCTTTTGTGGACCCTACGGTTGTAGGCTCTTCTCATTCGGTTTTGATATACTGCCAAGTTGAGCCATGCCGTATCTCGACTTTCTTCGACCAGTGTCTAGGAGGCTCTCGGGCCTTCTTCATTTTCGATCAAAAGGTTTGCGTTCAATGCCGGCACCGCCGCTTCAATTAGCGGGACGGCCTCGGACCCATAGACTAGGTGGAATGGATGCACCACTTGCTTCTTTCTCCGTGGTTCGAAGGGACCACAGGACGCCGGGTAGTTCATCAACCCATCTTCCCTTTAGATCTTCAACCTTCTTCTTCAACCCGTTCGGTATTGTTTTATTAGCCGCCTCCGCCGCCCGTTGCTCGAGGGTGGCGGACGGAGGAGTATGCAAATTTGATACCGAGCTCTTCCAACCAATTCATCACCATGTCGCTCCAAAATTCTCGGCCGTGGTCAAATACAATGACTTGGGGTAACCCAAAACGAGTTATGATGTTCTCCCAAATCACCTTTCTTACGGCCGCCGTGGTCTTGGCAGGTACCGCGACAGCCTCGACCCATTTGGTGAAGTAGTCAACGACGACAATCAGGTACTTCCTTCCTCCGGAGGCCGTCGGAAATGGTCCTAATAAATCCATCCCCCACTGTGCAAATGGTAGGGGACTAAGTACTGGCTGCAGGTCTCGGGAATGTGCATGTATTACCGGAGCATACATCTGACAATTCTTGCACTTCTTAGTTTTTGCCCTGGAATCTTTCAGCATGGTAGGCCAGAAGTAGCCGGCTCGGAGAGCTTTGTGGGCTAGCGTTCTCGCCCCCATGTGATGTCCGCAGATGCCTTCGTGAATCTCTGTCAGTATAAGCTCCGCGTCGGCTGAGCCGACACATTTCAAGAGTGGTCTTATTACGGACCTTCTGTACAATTCTCCTTCGAACACTAAGTACCTTGAAGCGATCCTTCTTATCTTCTGAGACAGACTGCGGTCCTCCGGCAACTCTTTTGTCAGCTTGTATTTCGTTATCGGAGTCATCCACGTCGTCTCGGCTTCGATGTCGCCCACCATGCCGACGGTCTCAGTGATGCTTTTAGCATTTCTGATATCCACTAGCACGGTTCGACTGACATTTTTGATGCTTGAACTGACAAGTTTTGAGAGAACGTCGGCTCGGTTGTTCTCAGACCTGGGGATGCACTGTATTTGGAAAGATTTCAATTTTGAGGTGTCAGCTTTTACCCTCTCCAGGTACCTTACCATCCCATCGTCTCGAGTCTCATACTCTCCTCGGATTTGATTAGTCACTAAGAGCGAGTCTGTTTTCAACACAATATGCTCCGCCCCGGCAGCTCTAGCTAACTCGACTCCAGTTATCACCGCCTTATATTCGGATTCGTTATTTGAGGCCGAGAAGGTAAACTTCAAGGCGTACTCAAACTCGTTTCCATTAGGGCTGATGATAAGGATGCCGGTTCCTGAGCTGTTCGCCGTGGAGGACCCGTCGGTATACACTTCACACACGTCGGGATGTGATTCTTCTTGATATGTGCACTCGGCCAGGAAGTCTGCAAGCGCTTGCCCCTTTATTGAAGGCCTCGGCTTGTACTGAATGCCAAAGCCGGAGAGCTCCACTGCCCATTTGATAAGTCTGCCGGATTTTTCGAATTTTTCTAATGCTTTCTCCAATGGCTGGTCGGTTAAGACCGTCACGGGATGTGCGTCGAAGTAGGGTTTCAGCTTCCTTGCGGCAACGACGATGGCGAGGGCTGCCTTTTCGATTAGTGGGTAATTTCTTTCGGCGGCCAGCAGTGTATGGCTGATAAAGTAAATTGGGTATTGCTGCTTATTTTCTTCCCGACGATTACGGCAGACCGACCGTGGCCGAGGTAATCGCTAAGTATAGATATAGCGTCTCCCCAGCGTCGGCCTGGACAGGGCCTCGGCGAGTCGAAGGTGGGCTTTCGCCGCCGAAAGCCGTGCTCTGTTCCTCCCCCCGACTAAAGTTTTTATTCCCCTTCAAAGACTTTAAAGAACGGAGTGCTCTTGTCGGCCGACCGAGAGATGAAGCGGGCGAGAGCCGCCATCCTTCCGGTCAGCGTCATAACCTCTTTTCGATTTCTCGGCTCCGGTAGGTCTAGTATTGCTTGGACTTTCTCCGGATTGGCATCAATTCCCCTGGCGCTGACAAGCACGCCGAGGAACTTGCCGGCCCGGACACCGAATTTACATTTCTTTGGGTTAAGCTTCATTTTATATTTCCTTAGTAAACAAAATGTCTCGCCTAAATCGGCTAAGTGCTCGCTGTCAGACTTACTTTTTACAATATCATCGTCGACGTAAGCCTCGATGTTTCGCCCTTTTTGATTTTGGAACACTTTGTCCACCAACCTAGTGTAAGTTGCGCCAGCGTTCTTCAAACCGAACGGCATCATTTTATACATGAATGTGTCGTGAATGGTGATGAATGCACATTTAGGCATATCTTCCTCGGCCATAAATACCTGATGATACCCTGAGAAGGCGTCTAGCAGGCTTAGCATAGTGTAGCCTGCCGTGGCGTCAATTAAACTATCTATTCGAGGCAAGGGATAGCAATCTTTAGGGCACGCTTTATTAAGATTGGTAAAATCAACTCACATCCTCCACGCCCCTGACGATTTCCTCACCATTACAACATTTGCTAGCCACTCGGGGTAAGTACAAGGCGTGATAAAGCCCGCCACTAATAATTTGTCTACTTCAACTTTGATGGCCTCATCCTTCTCGGCCGAGGAGTTCCTCATCTTCTGCTTGACCGGCCGAGCGGTGGAGAGTACGTTCAGCTTGTGAACGATCACCTCTCGGCTCACGCCTCACATCTCGACAGCTGAGTATGAGAAGACATCTTTGTTCTTCCTCAGTAGGTCTAGGAGATCAGCTCTGAATTTTGGCTCCAGGTCGACACCAACAGTTACGGTGCGCCCTGGGTCAATTTACACTTCCTCGGTCTCGGCTCCTTCGACCATGCCGACATTAGTATTCATCGGTTCGCACTCCTGCTGCAAGGATGGACTCTTCCCTTTCTCCGATTTCTTCGCCACTTTGAGGGATTGCATGTTGCACCCCCTGGCAGACACTTGGATATTGACTATTTCATCTCTCTCGTCCTTTGAGACGAGCTTTTGTGCTTCCCCCCGGTCCGAGACGTACATCAATGTCAGGGCCCGGATGGACATCACTGCATCGGCCTCACTCAAAGTGACCCGGCCTATGAGAACATTGTAGGCAGACGAACCATCGATAACCACGAACTCAGATAAAACATTTTTAGCCGCATCCGCTTGGCCGAACATTACCGGTAGTCTGATTTACCCCAGGGGTACCAGGCCGGCCCCAGAGAAGCTGTATAGTGGGTTAATGCAGGGGCTCAGGTCTCCAATTTTCAGACCGAGATTAAGAAAGCACTCCATGAACATGATGTTCGTGTAGGCGCCTGTGTCAATCAGGCACCTTTTGACCAGGTGGTTGGCTATATCCAGGTGGACTACAAGCGGGTCGCTGTGCGGGGCGACGACTCCCTCGTAGTCCTTCCTTCCAATGGTTATATCGGGGATGGCAGAAGCGGGGATCGCTGTTTTAGGCACAAAGTTGATGGCTTGGTATAACTCATTTAGGTGTCGTTTGTGCCCATTAGCTGACCCACCGTTCTCGTTTCCCCCGATGACAACCTGGATTACTCCCATCCGTTGGAAAACTGATTTTCTATTCGCCCCGTCGGCGCTTGTTCCTGGGCCTCCAGCTACATACTTGCTGAGGCTCCCTTTTCGGATTAGCTCTTCGATGACGTTCCTTAGATGTCGACAGTTGTCAGTTTTGTGGCCGGTGTGGCCGTGGTACTCGCAAAATTGGCTTGTGTCACCGCCCCCCCTCGCCTTGGGGGGTCTTGCCCACTTCTGTCCAACATTCTTGCTTAGGGTAAAGATCTCGACTGGAGAGGCGACCAGGGGGTGAGACTACTGTACCGCTTCTGGTAGTATGGTCCCGAACTCCCCCTGGCGCCCGCCGAGTGCTGTTTCCTATTAGGTCTCTCAGGCCGTGATCTATTCCCGTCACAAATGACCTTCATCTATGTTGTCCCGGCTCTTCCTCTCTGGGTGCCCGCCCACCACCGTGGCCTACCCAGGTTTTGTGATAGTCTTCCACCTTTACGGCTCGGTTGGCCATCTTTCCGGCGGAGTCTAAGTTGAGGTCTTCGCACTTGATCGCCTTGTTTTTGAACTCGCTTTTCGAGAGGCCTTTCATCGCCGCGAAGGCCGCCGATTCGGTGTTCACTCACGGATCTGCTGAACCTTGGCGTCGAATCTCTTCACGTAGCCGGAGGGACTCGTCCTCCCCTGTCGGATAGTTAGGAGATCGATGTTTCCACGACCCTTCTCTTGTTGCAAGCATACTTTGGCTATGAAATTGTCTCTCGGTCGGCATAACAAGATACCGAGCCATTAGGTAGCCCCTTGTACCAACTCCGAGCCATCCCATGCAGGGTCGTTGGGAAGACTCGGCACCACACCTCATCAAGTTGCTCCCATACCGACATGTACGACTCGAAAGCCTCGGCATGGTCGGTTGGGTCGCTATCCCCTTTGTATGATAAGGGCGGCGCTTCGGCTTAGTCGGCACGGGGATCTCGAGGACATAGGTGCGAGGGGTCAGTCGACCACGTGTCGAATGACACGCGGCGATCGGCTCCTCGCAACCTTAGTCCGGCTTCTCTCCCTCCGGCGGGAAGGGCTTGTTGTCCGACTTTGGTGAGTCGGACTTCTTTCATTCCTTCGGTCGGCCTCGTTGTTGCCGCGGCGACGCCGTCCCCCCGCGAGTAGGGGAAGGACTCGGTGCCGCCACCGGCACCACGGGCTCTGCCGGCGTTTTAGCACGCCCACTCCTTGTATCACTCCGACAAGTTGCTCGGAGTCACTTTATGGGCCCTGGTCACTGTGGATGCGCCCGCCCCCCGTCGTCGTGACAGGGGTAATCGGCGTACTACCCATCAGGTCCAGGAATATCTTTAATTTGGCCGCATCGACCACATGTCCCATGACAGTGACTTGGTCGGTAGGCAGCGGTGTTTCTGGCTCTTTTGGCATCCCATAGGCCGTGTCAGAGACTCGGCCGGTAAGGGACTGCCCGATCTCAAAATTACGGAACGTGTCATCCTGGAAGAATGCAGTTCCTTCACTCACAGTTTCTTGTTGCTTTGACATCTCCTTAGCTCGCTGAATGATTTTTTTTTTTTTTTTTAAATGTAAGTGACTAGCTTTTAGTACGTATTTCCCACAGACGGCGCCAATTGTTCCGGGTGTAATTCCGGAGCAGGATTGTGACCACTTGAGCTTGTAGAATGATGCCGTTGCTCGTCTCTTCCTTTCACTCTTTCCTGTAAAGATGAACAAACTGAGGGCTCGGCTTGGGGCCAAGCGTACTCACTCCGACGCTCAAGTCAGTAAACTTAGAGAGATAAGTTGTATGTTTAACTTGGCAAAATATATTGTAGAGAGATAAGGGAATTTGATATTAGATTTCCAGTTTGTTTCTTAATGAGAGATGTGGAGTATTTATAGATTTTCACCTTTTGTCACGTAGTGGCCAAGTGGCGTAGCAGGTGGAAAGACTGTCTTACCCTCGGCCGAGGGACCCATGACAGGCCGGCAGGCCTGGTTGACTCCATGCCGAGGGGACTGGATGCGAGTACACGGATATGCCTCTCGGCCGGCTAGTTGCCGAGCCGAGACCCAAGTGACAGGCCGACAGGCTTTGTCGGTTAGGCCGTTTTTCTTTTGACTTGTTGTCTTTTAGCTTTGACCTTGGTCAATATGTTGACTTGGTCAGCGGGTGCAGAATATGCCCCATCACTACTTATTTAGCATATCACTTTTTTCTTAAATGATGAATTTTTGGCTTCCCTCCTCATTTATACTACCTATACACATTGCCATATTTTTGTCTACGATTATCATCTCTTGTGTTATCACAATATCTCTACTTGTCTACCTTAAACACCTTTGAGATTTTATTTTGTCGGTCTAAACACTCTAATTCATTCAATAAATAGAACTTAAAATAACGTCTAAATATTTGTTGGAAGATAAACATTTATAGTCCATAATTTTAAGCTGATTAAAACAATAAATTATTAACGATCCCGTGATTTCACGGGTTCCAAAACTAGTTATTAATAATGGACTAATGAATTAAGAATTTGAAGGAGGTTAAGAAATTTACAATAGAGAAGGTAGAGAAAAATAGATCTGAAGTTTTTTAGTCAAGGGTAAATAAATGAAAACTAGTTTTGTGACCCGTGTAATGCACGGGTTTTATCAAGACGCTTCCTTAAAACTTTGTTCTGATACGAAAATTTAATGAAGGGGAAGGAAAATGGAGACCAATTTTTTTTTCAACGATAAATAAAAGATTTTAAGATAAAATGTAAAATGATTCACACATGTTGTGGTAAGATTTAAAATATGAAAGAATTTAGTTTTAGAAATAGGTAGTTAATTAACTTATTCATGCATATGTTTGTTCAGAGTGGATTGTGAAGTCAAAATGTACTTTTTTTTGTTAGTAAGTCGACGTGTACTTAATGTGATGACATTATAAACAAAGAAGGAACACATAGTTTTATTTACGTGGAAATTCTTATGTTAATGACAAATGATGCAAACTTAAATTCATTTTTGTGGATTATCTTGTAAATTTGAGTTGTATTGCAGTTATAATCTACATAACATTCTAAACATGATGATGTAACATGTTGCCTCAAGTCATATGTATAATCATTTTTCATTGTATTTAATTACTTTGTAGGGTAACAATCGAATATTCTACCTCACGTTTCAAACCAAACAATTGTTAAGACTAATCACATATTGCAAATCTGTCGGAATCTTGAAATAAGACGGATTTGTCTTAGCAAGGTAAATCAAACTAGTTAATGAATGCACAACATCTTCCATATTGGTTTGTTCAATTACATAATCTATATCTACTACCTGCATGTAAAAAAAATACATATAAGCAGATTACAAATACTAATCACGTGATTTAGAGATTATCAAGAAAGGAACCAGAGTTGGTTATTTGACTTCATAACTATGAAGAACTTTTTGCAGACTACAGCTAGCCGTAGTGGCCCTGTTCCTGCTAGTAGGGGAGTCGTGCCACCAGTGCGCAGGTGAAGTAATTGTTTAAGAGTGATAATGAGTATGCACCGAAACCTGAACATGTATGAAAGTGATGTGAACTTGGGATGACTGTCTCATTCATTACTCTATGTTTTAGAAAATGTTTTTTTTTGTGGGCAGTCTATAAGAAAGACCAACAGCTTAACGTTCCAATGTGGCATGTCCATTACTATGTGCTTAGGACTCATCTTTGAACTGCATGGGTTGCACTCTGGCTGTGCTCCCTGTTCATGATTTCGGTCACAAAGATACTAACATGAGAAAGACTACACGCTTGAGCTCAAGGCTCGATAAGGCACTTGCGCATAGTAGGTGCGCTTTGTGCATAAGATGCAACCAACAATGATCACTGCTAGGCAAATTACAAATGTTTTCTTCCAATTTTTTATTTTGCCTACCTTTGATTAATATTTTAGTCCCCATTAAAAAGGAGAAAAATCCAAATAGACCTCAAAAGAGAAAATTAAATAAATCCAAATTAGACCTCAAAAGAGAAAGGTATTCCGTATAAGATTTTGTGCAATTTAGCCCCTTGCCTTTAAATAAGTGTTAACTAACCCACTAGTTGAAGTGTGCGTTAACCCCAATTCATTTTTTCACTCAAATACTCGCCAGGATACCGGATACCATCATCTAATTTACACTGTACTTGTGAAAAACAGGATATCATCGTCTATCTAATTTACACTATACATGTGAATAACAGGAAATTTGAAAAAAACTCGAAATTTTAACTAAAAAATTCAAAGTTACCGTTTTCAGCGAATGCAAGGGCCCATGCTAGCCCCCCTCGCGCAACCACTGATTCACGTCTAGATGAAGAATAATCAATGAATGTCATAATCCTGCTACTGGCTTACATTATCAGCATTTAAGACTAAATTTCAAATGAAAGATACCTTCGTTAGAATGGTAAGAAGGTGACTGAGAAACATCTAAGCTTGACTATTGAATGGTAGATACCTTCGTTAGAATGGTTTGCCTTTTCAATTTATTATTATCAAAATATTTATTTATTACTTCTTCATCCCGATCCTTTGTTTACCTATTCTATTTATAGGGCCTCATTCAATTGTTTACCTTTTTATATCGGAAATATTTTTAAAAGATAATTTGATCCTACATAACTCCTCCTTTCAGATTTTTACATTGATTTGTATCAGTTGGATTTTTCCATGTCTTTTTCTTTTCCATATCCATTTTTTCCCTCGCTCATTTCCATAAAGCTACAAATTCATAATCTAAAATCCTAAAGCTTATCAACCAACTCAACTCACCTCGCTTTCTAATCCGATTACCAAAACTCAAATTCATAACCATCTTCCCCATTATGATTTTTATTTAGTTGGTGAAATCGAGTAATCTAATATAGAAAAAGAGATCTATATATCTAACTATGTAGGTATGTCTCAAAGAGTCAAAGTTTATTTTTTGTTCAGTAATAATAATTTTTGATTTCATTTCACAAATATTTTTTTAGTACAAATTTTATTGCGCAAAAAAGATTATACATCCAGATGTATATGAGCATGCTACATCCAATATAATCTAAGTGAGCTTATATGCAATCTTTTCGAGCTGTTAAAAATTTTTGAGTTACATTTTAATTTTTTAGGAGTCAAATTAAAATTTAATTGAACTTATATGTATTATTTTTGAGTTTCAATTCATTATAATATATTGAGTTTAAAATTTTTATAAATGCGCTCAGATTCTTTCTAACAAAGCTCGTAAAATATACATAGAAGCTCAAATTCTTTATTATAAAGCTCCAAATATATACAATCAGATGTATACAACTTGTTGTATAGTCTACTAATTTATACTATTGGTATATGAGTTTTATACCATATATTAGTAATCTACAACTTTTGTAGGTAATTGATCTTCGATAAATCAAATTGTCTATAATGATCAATAATATATTACTTCGTATTTGCTTAGTGTTAAATACAAAAATTTATTTATTGTTCATAAAATGTCCGTACTTAATATGGAGTAACATTTTTATAATCAATATTTTTTTAGTTTTTAGTTTCTTTGATGTTGTTGACAAAAAAATTATTGAATTTTAATAAAATATTTTTAACGGATATTGTTGATATTGATATAGTGTATCCATCTTTGGACGTGATAATTTGGCATGGGATCAATAAATTTTCCGTCAAAATCTTTTTAGCCCATATATATCAATAAATATTAGGATCGAGATGGATATTGAGCCTAATAGAGTCCATATGTCATGGGGATAATAAATGAGAAGCTTGGTTACGCGCCCAAGTCATCACTTAACGCCTAAAACTGAGTTTAATTGATGGAAAATAAAGTTTAGGGGTACACTTAGTGATAATAACAATAATTAGGGGTACCATGTATGTTTTAAAAAGTATAAGGGTACTACGTAAAAAGTCGAAAAATTGATGGGTACCATGTAGAATATCCCTTAAAAAAATCGAAATAGACCCCAAAGGTACGAGACTTTGTGCAATTTAGTTCCTTGCCTTTAAATAACTGTTAACTAACCCCACTAGTTGACATGCGCGTCAACCCCAATTCCAAATAGACCCCAAAGGTACGAGACTTTGTGCAATTTAGTTCCTTGCCTTTAAATAACTGTTAACTAACCCCGCTAGTTGACATGCGCGTCAACCCCAATTCACTTTTTTCAGTCAAATACTCGCCTAAAAAAGGGCGACTGGTGACATGGTACCGGATTAATGACTATAGTTCGATATTACTGGTAAAAACGGGATATCATTATCTAATTTACATTTATCACTGTATATTTTTGAGAGGGTGAACAAGTAATGCCATAAGCGAATTTAAAAATAAACCGAAATCTTGACTAAATTTTTTGAGATTTTCGATTTTCAGCGGGGCCAAGGCCCAGAGCAGATCCTCTGTTCCATTTTATGTCCCATTACCTCTCGTAATGACACATTAACACTTTGATATATAATATTACCATTTTTATTATTTCAAATGTGATGTGTCAAGATCTTAAGGGAATGAAATACTAGATGAGACATAAAAGTGAGACAAGTGATCTCTGCCCCTGCTAGCCCATGCTCCACCACTAATTAGAGTCTAGATGAAGAAGAATAATCAATGAATGTCATAATCCTGTACTGCCCTACATTATCAGCATTTAAGACTAAATTTGCAAATGAAAGGTACCTTAGGCTGCGAAAAAGTATACGCATTTGTAGTGTTTTGCTAAGAAAGTGACTATTGAATGGATCAGAATTCAGATCCATAACAAGAACACTTGTTATATAGTAATACAAATACTATATATAATCATCTTTCTCGTTGTCGCTGCTATAATCGTTATTGTCAGAGGAATGTATGGTAATTACAATAATTATTAGTATAATTATCCGATTTCCCCGAATGTTTCCTTATAACTCCTCCCTGCAATTCATTTCCATCAGCATCTTCTCTATCTTTCTTATATTACCCTGCTCAACTGTTTTTGGTGATGAATATATAACATGCACTTCTGCATTATTTTCATGCGGAAAAAACTTTTCAGCAGTCGGGTACCCATTTTGGGGAGATGATAGGCCTAAATATTGCGGCCACCCATCCTTGCAGCTCCAATGCCTTTCCACTGAAGACGGAGGCCGAGCTCAACTAGTTATTGACAGAGGAATGTACGGTAATTACAATGTTTCCAACATGAAACTTAATCAGCTAAACATTACCCTTGAGCTCCAAGGGGTTCCAGACATTCCTTGCAGTTTCAACATCACGGGATTCAGCGACCTCTTCAAGTTTACCTCAAGGGATGACAAGATTACATTAGTCTACAATTGCCCAAAAGACATCTCACTGAAAAATCTTCATGCTGCAGTCCCATGTTCCTCATCTGCAGCGGTAAATCAGGCGTATTACCTGAATAACATTTCAGCTGGAAAGGAATATGCAGCTTGTAAATCATTCGAGTTCCCCGTTGATAAAAAGCTGCTGGATCTTTATAACAAAGGAGAAACGGGTACACTTGCTCAAGTCCTGGCGCAGGGATTTGAGGTGAATTATGAGTATTCCTCAGACTGTATCAAATGTAATAATTCAGGTGGAACATGTGGCTCAGACTCATCTGAGCCTCCGAAATTTCAGTGCTACACAGATCAAGCTTATAAGTATTATAACAAAGGAGAAACGGGTACACTTGCTGGTTTTTCTCCCTGTACGTGCCTCTTACCCTGTAGGATTTATGCATATGTAGAATTGATGATTTTAATTTGCAGGTTGGTTGTTCTTCAAAGAAATATTGGAATACTCGCAAATAATAATAAAAATAAACTAATGGTTGGGATGTAGTGAGTATCATTTACTAATTATTCTTGTAGTATATTCGATTCCTACCTCACCATGGACTGGAGTCTTTGCAGGCACTTAGGTAATATTGTTCTTATATGTATAGATACTGATTTTGCATCCTTTATTTTTTTCTACAGCATTTGGTGTCATTATTATTGAACTGGGAATTATTGTCGGATCAGGTAAAGAAGAGTTAATTTTAAGATACATCTCCGTCTCTATTCCTTCATAGACTTACCGAATACTTTGATACAAATTTTATTTTGTGCAGCCTGTTTAGCATTCTGGTGCTGTGTCAGAAGAAGGAGATCAACCAGTAAATTTAGCATTTTCTGGAAATCAAAGGCAGCAAAATGCCCAAATGTTGACGCCTTCTTACAAATTTATGGTTCCTTGGCTTTAACAAGGCACACATACGCAGATATAAAGAAAATGACTCATGGTTTCAAAGACAGACTTGGTGAAGGTGGTTTTGCTATTGTGTACAAAGGCAAGCTATCAAATGGAAGTCTCGTGGCAGTGAAGGTGTTGAAACAGTCCAAGGGAAACGGAGAAGATTTCCTCAACGAGGTAGCTAGTATCAGTAAAACTAACCATGTCAATGTGGTTACGCTTTTAGGTTTTTGCTTTGAGGGTAACAAAAGAGCGTTGATATATGAATATATGCCGAATGGGTCTCTTGAAAAGTTCACATTTCATGGCGCAAGTGCTAGCAATCAATCCTTACCATGGGAAACACTTCTTAATATCGCGTTGGGCATTGCAAGAGGGCTTGACTACTTGCACCGAGGCTGTAATGCTCGGATTTTACATTTTGACATCAAGCCTCACAACATTTTACTGGATAATGAGTTCTGCCCTAAGATATCAGACTTTGGGCTAGCCAGGTTATGTCCCTTACGAGAAAGTTCTATATCAATGCTTGAAACAAGAGGGACTATAGGTTATATAGCTCCAGAAGTCTTTTGCAGGACTATTGGCGGTGTTTCTCACAAATCCGATGTTTATAGCTTCGGGATGATGGTTTTAGATATGGTTTGTGGTCGGAAAAATTTGTTAGCTGATCGGCAAAGAAGCAGTGAGCTGTATTTTCCACAATGGATATACGACCGACTTGAAGTTGAGAATGAATCTCCATTTGAAGGAACTACGAATGGTGAAGAAAAGGCGTTACAAAGAAAGATGATTTTAGTGAGCTTATGGTGCATTCAGACTTATCCATCAGATCGACCATCAATGAGTCGGGTAGTGGATATGCTACAAGGGTCCCTTGAGTCGATAGTGATGCCTCCCAAGAGAAATCTCTCTAATCCTCCAAGTTTGTCTCTACAACTTACTTCTGAAACTCTCACTGAAACCATCATTGAGATTTGAGAGTGGCGGAAAATTCATACAGTTCTTATGTATACATAGCAGATTATGGGACTTGAAAGTCAATTGTCCTATTTTCGAAATTATAAATGTCTAATTATCAGAATAATCAATGTTATTTCCAACACAAGGGTCATTTTGGATTCGGGTAATGTTTGAGTTGTGCTACTTCAATGTTCCGGGTCAATTCTTATGTGATCTGCTAATGTGAATTTGGTGTGTAATCTTTATGTGTGATTTGACGGGCAAGCTGATTACGGGATTTGATCGGAACTGGTGCTGAAATAGGAAGTAGAAGAAGAACAGAAGACTCGAGCAGATGGGTGTTAATAATGTTTGTTCTTTCTACTGTCTTCCCTGTTTTTGTTTGAACTTTGAAGCATTCTTTTCCGTAATTGGCAGCTGACAGAAATTACCGGATATGTTTTTCAATGATGAAATAATCGGGTCTGTTTTGTTAGGTCTATCGTATAGGAAGTTCCTAATTATTCAATTCTATCAATCTAATTACACGACATAAGTCCTGTACTCCTGTACTTCATTTTTCCTCAATGTCTATCTCAACTAGAGTCAGGCCTAGGGCTTACATACTTTGTAGTGCTAAATTTAGTTGCCGGGTTTCTGGTGCTACCTAGTCGAGTAGCTAATAGCTTACATTGTAACTGTTAGAACATTGTAAGTTATTCTCCTTCCGCAGTCAGGAATGATAATTGTTTCATGCCACTGAAACCAATTAAGTATTATGTTTCCTCAGGGTGCACTGTCTGACTCTACTGTGAATGCTACCGTGGTTCACTATTAGGTTCTTATATATGCTACCTTGAAACTGATGGATAGTAATACGTCTTTTTTCTGTTGCTGAATTTTTCCTTCCATTCTCAGGACGGTTAAGTCTCCCAACTTGAGCACGCATGTATTCATTCGAGGCTACAGAGTCAGCAGAATCTCCCAACTGACTTTCTGTATATTGGGCTTACTGTTCATCTGAAATATCTTTTCAGGTTTATGATCATACCAGATATGCTGAAGAACCCGAATGTTCAAACGTCTGGGTGCCAGAATTAAGGCATTCAACTATTCACTCTCCACTACAGCAGCTACTTGAGTAGTGCTCCACTAATTGAGTGAGTGCTTAACCAATGGTCATTAAGCCCCTATTTCCATCACGTTGTCTCGCTGCTATAATCGTTATTGTCGTTGTTGTTGTTGGGTGGTTGTTATAATAATACAGGTAATAGTTATAATTATTCTATTTCGGGAATGTTTCCTTATAACTCCTCCTTGCAATTCATTTCCATCAGCATCTTCTCTATCTTCCTTATATTGCGTTGCTCAACTGGTTTTGATGATAGATATTATAGGTGCGCTTCTGCATTATTTTCATGTGGAAATAACATTTCAGGAGTTGGGTACCCATTTTGGGGAGATGATAGGCCTAAATATTGCGGCCACCCATCCTTGCAGCTCCAATGCCTTCCCACTGAAGACGGAGGAGGCCGAGCTCAATTAGTTATTGACCGAGGAATGTATGGTAATTACAATGTTTCCAACATCAAATTTGATCAGCTAAACATTACCCTTGAGCTCCAAGTGTTTCAAGACATTCCTTGCAGTTTCAACATCACGGGATTCAGTGAGCTTTTCAAGTTTACCTCAACTGATGACAAAATTACGTTAGTCTACAATTGCCCAAAAAACGTATCACTGAATAATCTTCATGCTGCAGTTTCTTGTTCCACATCTGTAGATATAAATGAGGCTTATTACCTGAATAACATTTCAGCTGGAAATGAATATGCATCTTGTAGATCATTCGAGTTCCCTGTTGATAAGAAGCTGCTGTATCTTTATAACCAAGGAGAAACGGGTCGTACACTTACTCAAGTCTTAGAGAAGGGATTTAAGGTGAGTTATGAGTATTCATCAGATTGTATCAAATGTAATAATTCGGGTGGTGCCTGTGGCTCATCTGAGCCTTCGGATTTTCATTGCTACATGGGTCAAGCCTCCGGATTTTCAGCTGTCTGTATGTACCTCTCACCCTGTAGGATTTCTGCATATGTAGAATTGATGATTTTAATTTTAACTTCAAAGAAATAGTGGAATACTCGCAAATAATTAAAAAATAAACCAATGATTGGGACATAGCGAGTATGATTTACTAATTATCCTTGTAGTATATTCGATTCCTACCTTACCGTGGACTAGAATCTTTGCAGGCACTTAGGTAATATTGTTATTACTTAATACTTACTATATGTAAAAGATACTGATTTTGCATCCTTTAATTTATGCTACAGCATTACGACTCATTATTATTGGACCCGCGATTATTGTTGGATCAGGTAAAGAAGAGTTAATTTTAAGAAACATCTATGTCCCTATTCCTTCAGAGATTTACCGAATACTTTTCTGATACAAATTTTATTTTGTGCAGTCTGTTTAGGATTGGGGTGCTGTGTCAGAAGAAGGAGATCAACCAATAAATTTAGCATTTTCTGGAAATCAAAGGCGGCCAAATGCCCTAATGTTGACGCCTTCTTACAAATTTATGGTTCCTTGGCTTTAACAAGGCACACATACGCGAATATAAAGAAAATGACTCATGGTTTCAAAGACAAACTTGGTGAAGGTGGTTTTGCTATTGTGTATAAAGGCAAGCTATCAAATGGAAGTCTCGTGGCAGTGAAGGTTTTAAAACAATCCAAGGGAAACGGAGAAGATTTCCTCAACGAGGTAGCTAGCATCAGCAGAACTAACCATGTCAATGTGGTTACGCTTTTAGGTTTTTGCTTTGAGGGTAACAAAAGAGCGTTGATATATGAATATATGCCGAATGGGTCTCTTGAAAAGTTCACATTTCATGGTGGAAGGGCTAGTAATCAATCTTTGCCATGGGAAATACTTCTTAATATCGCGTTAGGTATTGCAAGAGGACTTGACTACTTGCACCGAGGCTGTAATGCTCGGATTTTACATTTTGACATCAAGCCTCACAACATTTTACTGGATGATGAGTTCTGCCCTAAGATATCGGACTTTGGGTTAGCCAGGTTATGTCCCTTACGAGAAAGTTCCATATCAATGCTAGAAACAAGAGGGACTATAGGTTATATAGCTCCGGAAGTCTTTTGCAGGACTATAGGCGGAGTTTCTCACAAATCTGATGTTTATAGCTTCGGGATGATGGTTTTAGATATGGTTTGTGGTCGGAAAAATCTGGCAGCTGATCTACAAAGAAGCAGTGAACAGTATTTTCCACAATGGATATACGACCGACTTGAACTTGAGAATGAATCTCCGTTTGAAGGAACTACGAATGGTGAAGAGAAGGCGTTACAAAGAAAGATGATTTTAGTGAGCTTATGGTGCATTCAGACTTATCCATCAGATCGACCATCAATGAGTCGGGTAGTAGATATGCTACAAGGGTCCCTTGAGTCGGTAGAGATGCCTCCCAAGCGAAATCTCTCTAATCCTCCAAGTTTGTCTCTACAACTTACTTCTGAAACTCTCACTGAAACCATCATTGAGATTTGAGAGTGCCGGAAAATTCATACATATTTCTTATTTTAGCAGATTATGGGACTTTAGAAAGTCAATTGTCCTTATTTCAAAATTATAAATGTCTAATTATCAGAATAATCACTGATATTTCCGACACAAGGGCAGTACGTAGGTTAGTCATTTTGAGTCGAATTGGGTCCAATGTAGGTT
The DNA here is from genome assembly GCF_048544455.1 of Silene latifolia. Taxonomy (NCBI): domain Eukaryota; kingdom Viridiplantae; phylum Streptophyta; class Magnoliopsida; order Caryophyllales; family Caryophyllaceae; genus Silene; species Silene latifolia. The sequence continues at coordinate 20,025,848 of NC_133536.1, forward strand.
CGATTGTGTCATTTCAGATTCGGGTAATGTTTGAGTTGTGCTACTTTTATGTGTGATTTGACGGGCAAGCTGATTATGGGGTTTTATCGGAACTGGTGCCGAAATAGGAAGTAGAGGAAGAACAGAAGAGTGTTTGTTCTTTTTACTACCTTGCCTGTTTTTGTTTGAAGCATCCTTTCCATAATTGGTAGATGACAGAAACTATCGAATCAAATCCGTCAAACTATCATGTCTAGAGTCCAGAAGAAGAATAATCAAGAAAGTATAAGTACATTCTTTGAGTCTTTTGCTAAGAAGATGACTAAGATACATGAAAGCTTGACGGTTCGACTAAATTTTGCAGAACTCTATATTGATATGATCTGTAATAATCAGACTTTGAAATTCAAGTTGAGACCATTATCTTAGTCTACAATTTACCAAGCTAATTATAGTTAGTTATTTCTCGGCGCCACATCAGTGACATCACCCTTTCTTGGCTGAGTATTGATTGAAAATATTGAATTGGGTTTAATTGCAGGAGTTAGGGGCTCAAACCTTTGGGGTCTATTTGGCACTTTGGCATATTTATTTGTCTGCAAAAACGATGTTGTGAGGCGCCTTCCAAAAATTTATACAGTAGGCTGGAGCCTGGAGCTGGTGAGGGCTCTATAAGTGAATAAGTAATACGGAGTATTATAATAAGTCTTTCTTAAAATGATAGTACTCGTCTTAAGACGAAAACAGAAAATCAAGTTATGATCAACTGCATGTGTTAGTTGCTCTGGCCGTGTTCTCTTGTTCGTGATTTCGATCACAGAGATGCTAACGTGATCAACATTACACTCTTAGTACAAGGCACTTGCGAAAATGCTCCAAGGTGCTTTAGCTGCGCTTTGTGCATTAGATGCAAGTCATGCGACCAACAATGGTCACTGGTCAGTACTATGAAAGTCCCATATTTTTTCTTCCATCTTTGACCTGATTGTCCGTGTTAGAGGTGGCCAAAGGTAAATTATACCATGCACCCAGGTGTATGGTGCATGGTACTCTCACTCAAATTTATTTTGGGTTTTTCCCATCTGTACCCTCGTGGTTTTCACTTTTCCCAACTGTACCCTCGCGTATCAGAGATAACTAATTGTGCCCTTAAACTTAATTAATGACTCCCATCCGTGACTAAACTTGGCTACTCCGTTTGTTTTGGCCGTTAAGTGCTACCATGGCACGCCTTATGCCAACATGGCTGCTTACATAGCATTATATCGACGGTTTTTCTAATTTATCGTCTCACTTACGTTTTATCCACTTTTAATTATTTGCAATGACCAAACTACCCTTATTATTTTCAGATTCCGAATCAAAATCGATCAAATTAAATCCAGAAAATTTCGCCCGTCCTATTACCTTATTCCGACTCATTTTGTGTGTTTAGTTGTCTAATAAGCTCATTTAATTACTAATTTAAAATAATTAGTCGTATTAGTTTATAATTAATAATTAATTGTATTTATGTATAATATTAGTATTAGTATTATTATATTAATTTAATGTGCATGCAAGACGGGAAAGTGAGGCGGAAGAGCAAGACGGGATTATGAGAAGAAATGGCGGAGGTGAAAATAGGCCAAATCATGGAAAAATAAACTAAGTAAAGGAGCAGCTGCTAATTTCAGACGGTCTTTGCTGAGCTTTTACTACCACTTCCGGCCACCGTGGCAGCCACCACTCACCACCAATCACCACCCTCCACTTCCAACATCACATCCCAACCATCCACGACCACCATGGACCATCGCAACAGCCACCACGAACTCTTCTTCCACCCCCGTCCGTAAACAATACAAACAACAACCATCTCATGAACCCATCTTTCAACCACCCACAACAGCCACCTCCAGCCACCGTGGACCTCACCTACGACCACCTACGGACTCACGGAGGCTGACAGAGGTGGGGGCAGCAGAGCAAGGTAGGAGGCGGTTTGGGTTGAGGAATAGGATAGAGTGAAGAGGTTGGTGAGTGTGAATAAGGCGGGACATTACAAATAATTAAAAGTCGATAAAGCGTGAGTAAGACGATAAATAAGAAAAACCGTCAATATAATGAAATTAAGGGTATGACTAGTGAATGGTAGAAGGGGTTTTAGTAATGCCATGTTGGCAGCCAAGTCATGCCTTGTTGGCGCATTAAGCGTGCCATGTTGGCAATTAACGACAACATTTGACGGAAAATTGAAGATTAGCCACGGTTGGGAATCATTAGGTAAGCTTAGGGGTACAATTAGTAATCTCTGATACGCGAGGGTACAGTTGGGAAAAGTGAAAACCACGGGGGTGTAGATGGGAAAATCCCATTTATTTTTAAATACTTTTATATTTTATATTTCATAAATTAAAAAAAGATAAAAATTATACCATTATTTATAATTTTCATTTCTCTATAAGTAGAGATCACATTTGATATATTTTTGTATTTATAATTTCATATTAATTCTCTACTCACTTATTGACATTACATAAGTAATATATTCATAAGACTTAGATATTCACATCACATAATTAACATATTCACATAAATTAAAAATCATATTCTCATAATAAGCTCAGATATTCACGCAATTAATATAGAGTATTCATGAAGTTTAGCAAACATATTCACAACTTATCAATTCATAAGAATAACAAATGTATTCACTAAGCTAATCATAGATATTCATTTAATAAAAGTATACATATTCACACAATAACACATATTCAAAAATATAGTTACATATTATTTATTTTTTGTATAAATTTTACTCACAATATATAATTACATATTCACAACGTATAAATCTTACATTCACAAGGTAATACTGCATATTCACTAGATACGACATGTGAATATGTCACCTTAATTTTGTGAATATATATTTATATATCATAAATGAACATTAAAGTATATCAAATTTGATCTCCATTTATAGAGTAATAATTTTTTATTTTTTTAAGTAGTTTTTTTATCCATTTAAATGAATGTACAATTTTTAAAAACTACCCACTACTATAGAAAGATCATGGGTGGGAGTACCATACACCACACACATGGGTGTATGGTATAAGAATTGGGTGGCCAAATGAACAGGCTGTCCCGGCCTGCCTCTTGGGCCACTTCAACCGGACCAAACTAGGCCCACCCATCGACCAAGCCGGATCCGGGCTCCATATTTACAGCCCGGCCTGCCATTTAGTAAAAATAAAAAATGACACAAGCCCACCAGCCCAGCCTGTCCATGGGCCGGGTCCTCGGTAACGCCACCTTCAGCTCGGCCTGGTTGATGGGCAGCCTATCCGCAAGGGCCGGTTCCGGGCCTAGCCATGAGAGCCCGGCCCGAGTACACCACTAGTCCGGTAGCCCGTGTTATACTCATATATATTTAGTCATCTTTTGCAAATTATTTTAGGGTTATTTCATGGCAATAATCCAATCTAAGGCTCGTCTTCTCATATTAATCCAACCTAGTGTTTAACTGAGAAAAATCCTAACTTTGACATCATTTAACTTGTACTAAACCCATCCTATAATTGACCTGATACAACAGGTTTCTCAACAGGTGACCATATGGATTCATCTCTTTACTATTTTTGTCTGGTTTCTTCTTCCTTCTTCATTTCTTCAACCCCTCTCCAATTTCTTCTTCTTCTTCTCCTTTCATTCTTCCTATTTTTACCTTTTTTATTTCCTTAATTTATTCTTCCCATCAAATCTAACACAAAATTAACATCTCCGGTCCAATCATTTCTGGAATTTTTAATCGATGCCTATGGTTCACACCTAAATGAGATAATCTTCAATACTCCTAGTAGTCTTCAGTCACCTGTAACTTTTCCTTGCTATAAAGCTTTGCAGGGGACCTTATGAAGGGTAGGAAATGTGTAACCAAATAAACCCAGAAAAATCAAAATCTCAAACCCCAAAAATTGAATTTGGTTTGAATTGATGGGCTTAATTGGGATGGATTAGGCGGGGGTGAGATGGCGGAAGGAGTGACGAGGTCCGCAGGAGCGGAGGAATATAGGGAAGGTGGATGGTTGGGGTGGAGCCGTGGAGGACTTCAACGGCGGCGAAATTACTGTGAACAGCGCCGACGTTTTTAAGAGATATGAAGTAGGTGCGTGTGCGGCGGCGAGGACGTTATGAGAGATGGCGACATATTTCATTTAAGTTTTACGGTTATTACAACGGGATACTGCTTCTTTGTTCTCGATCTTTGAGATGGGTATATTGTTGAATGTTGAAGGTAAAAAGAATTGAAATTGGATCCGTCCATTATTTTTCTTCTGAATTTTGGGTAATATGTGAAGTTATAGGAATTGAAAATTGATGATTAGGCAAAGGTGATGATTTAATAAGTTTATGTGGATGATGGATTGATGGTAGTGGTGGGAATATAGGGGGAATAAGTGAACGTTGATGGTGGCAATAAAGAGGAAGAAGAAAAGGGTTGGGTTTGGGTTTATTATAATAACAACAAATAATAGAAAGAAGAAGAATGTTCGGTGGTTTTAATTTTTTTTTTTTAAATAAAACTTGACCTGATCAATAGGTAGCCTGTTACTCAGTGTAGTGTAAGAAAAATGAGGGGATAAATCGGATTATTGTGAGTTAAAATAGAGCATGGATTAATATGAGAATAGGAGACATAGTTTGGATTATTGGCATGAAATAACCCATTATTTTATTTGTCCGCAAAATGATGTTATGATTATGAAAATTGCTAGCGTTCCGGTCCTTGTTGATAGCACTGAGGAAGATAGCCTGGTGTGGTCTGAAACGTCTTCCAGACTGTTTTCCACGGTGTCAGTTTACAAGCTTATTTCCTCCAACCAGGACTCATGTACTCCCGATTTTACGTGGGACGTTATATGAAAACAGAGAGAATCACAAAGAGTTCGCGTTTTTTTTATGGCGAGCAGTACTCAATAAGCTAGCCACTAACGAGCAACGGCTGAAGTGCGGGATTTCTGACCATTCGGGGTGCCATCTATGTTCGTGTCGGCTTGAGGATGTCCGCCATGTGCTGATGGAATGCTCCCATGCTACTGGTATTTGGGATAAACTTTTAACAGGGAGTAATCAAACCATATTTCATCAGTTAATAGACTATACATCCTGTATTCCTGTTGTATAATGCCAAGGATACTTTAGTCTTTTTCCCCTTATAATTGTTGTAACCTACAAAATAAATTCAACATAACTCTTCTCCTCTTTCTAACTGCTTCTCCAATTATTCAAGCATCTTCTCCCTCAATCTCATTTTTTCAACTATTTTTATTCTCCCTCTCTAAAAAAATTCAAAGATTTAATCAATAATTACAATTTGTGATGGACAAAGCAAGAATGCAAGATACGTCAAATTTACGTGGCTCTAGAACTTTATGCGGAAGATTTCTTATAGAACTCGGAAACTTTACTCTCTAGCTCGGAAAATATATCATAAAAGCTCCAAATCATTACGCTTTCTGAAACGCCAAAACTATTATGTAAGTTAGGATTTTTTCGTAAAACGGATCCCAAAAATCATAATTCATAAATCATAGTTAAAGTTTGTCTCAACTTAGATTTATTAATAACTCACAAAGTTGAAATTAGATACATACAAAACTCGAAAATTTTATTTGTAAGCTCATAAAATTTCTTACAAAGCTCGTAAAGTTTCTTACATAGCTCAAAAGAGTTACTCACAAGTCACAAGTTCGGAATATATCTTAAAAAGTTCGAAGTCTTTATTTACTTGTAAACTCAAAAAAATACAAGACTAAAAAAATTACATAGCTCGAGAAATTTACTCGAAAACTCAGAATGAATCATACAAAACTCGAAATCTCAAGATATGCCCAAAAAATACATGTCAATATACAAATTGATTATCAAAATTTACCTCAAAATATTGTTAGAAACTTTTTTTTTTCTTGATGGAATTATCAATTTCTTATATTTTCCCATCATATGAATGTTTCTTTAAGAGAAGTGTGAGAGGTTTAACGTTTGATTTTGGTAGTTTTTTTTTTTTTTTATTGAGTTGGCTTGAGTCAGTTGTATAATGTTAATATACACCTGGTTGTAGGATAGTATTTGTGATATTTCATGCTGGAACTCTTCATGCCTGGATGTATAATAATTTGGTACTAACTGATGTTAAAGTGCAGGGTATATCGTGGAATATTATTTTTGCAATAACATGTTGGTGGTTATGAAAGTGGCGTTGTAACTCGATTTTCCAGTCAGCCAACACTCGTCCTTTTGATGTGCGGGGCGTGATTTCACAAGCAAGAGATGTTGTCAAAACGTGGGTTCAATATGGTTAGGTATATATGGAGAGGAACATGATACAAAAGAGGATTAAATGGGAAGCTCCACATGGAGACGCCACTAAATTGAATATTGACGGATGTGCTAAAAGTAATCCTGGTCCAGCGGGTGTAGGCGGAATATTTCGCAATAATAGCGGAAATTGGAGATTTGGCTTCGTGATAAATCTTGGACAGTCTACAGTGATGCTAGCCGAGTTGCGTGGGGTGTGGGTTGGTCTGAATTTGGCACGGAGGATGGGCTTGGAACAAGTTATCATTGAGTTCGATTCACAAGTGGTAGTAAACCTAATCAATAAAGGGCGGACGATTGATAATTTATTTTACGGGCCTCTTATCAAGGATTGTAAGCGCTTGCTTCAAGATGGATAGTATTTGATTCGACACGTCTATCGCGAAGCTAATTTCAGCGTAGACAAACTATCGAAGATGACATTGACAATTCCTTTTGGTGACCATGAGCTTCACATCCCTCCACACGGGATCCAAGACGTCATGACTCTGGATGTTCAAGGAATGAGTGTTACTCGATCCATAGCTATGTAATCGGCTTCGGCCTCCTTTTTGTCGTCAAAAAAAATAAAATAAAAATGATGTTGTGATGCGCCCTAAAAAAATTCAGCTGGCTGGAGCTGGTGAGTATTATTTGAAGAAATTAATAGAAATATGGACAAGAAGATGATGATTTTTTTTTTGGCCTTAAATGCTGCGCTGAATCAGTGAATAAGTGACCACAAAACAAAAGTTATTCTCTCGCCTTTTGGCCATGAATGGCATTTACATCTAGCAACTAAGAACTTGGTCCGGATCTTCCGTTCTATTTATGTGTCTCATATTATGTTCTACTAATTTTCCATTTGACACATAAGCATTAATCATTTAAAATAATTGTGTGTCAGAAAATAAAGATAGTGGGACACAGAATTGGGACAGGGGATCCATTCTAAAAGTTTTGGGATGATCATATAAGTAATAAATTCAACTGTCCAAGTTGATATTGTTTTCTAACGAGTTTATAATATTCCAGCTTCCCACAACCACCGTGGAAGACGATGAAGAAATCTCATCGTGCTAAATTAAAAGTAACTTATTCGAGTATTGTAAGTAACCTAACGAAAATGTTCTAGTCCAGTAATTTGTTGAAAGTAACCTACCAAAAACGTCTTAGTCTAATTTTTTGACACCAAAATAAAAAGTACCTTGGATAAATTTCAAAAGTACTCTTCATAATTATTTTGAAGAATTTATAGCATTCCTTTTAATGAACACTTCATTACTTTCCAAAGAGAATAGATTGTATTTCACACATCACCAATTACAAAGGATGTTTGTGGATGGGAATGACAATTCTTCCCCGATCTTGGAAAATTAAATTAAAATTAAATTAAGATTTTAGTGGATGGAAAATGTGACAACGTGACTTAGAAAATTTGGAGAACTTTAGGAAGAAAATGCACATAACTCATAAGTAATGACATGTTGCATTTGTGTGTATCTTTGGACACAAAATTCAAAGTAAGAAAGTGAGGTAGTGAGCATAAAGGTCCGAAAGTACGATTATGGATGAAAATCAAGTAAGCGTGCAAAAGAGATGGGGATGTCAACCACGTAAAGTTGTCCAAACTCTCCTCATATCAAACACTTGTCATTCTTTGGATTCAAGCAAATTTTTTTTTTTTTTTTTTAAGTGCGAAAAAGTTTTACATTTCAGTAATATGGCTTTGAGAGTCATAATAAAGTACTACAATGTAAAACCGAATAAGATGCAACATAAAGTAATAGTTTCCTAATAGAGAACAACAACTAGGGAGCGATTTCCATTGGGTATCCGAAACTTGATGAAGGAGAACAATGGTCTAGTCGCGAACATCTTCACCCAAATCATCAACCAAACTAACATTTCTCCAAGGCGTCTGGATCAGTTGAGATGTCGTTAGGCAAGAACGAGGTGCACTTACGCCACAAGAGCGTAGAAATTTAAAGGAGAAAGTAAGCCACGAAGGCCTACATCCAGTGGAGAATACTGGAGATGGCTCCTCTCGCCACGTATAATGATCATTGCAGTCAACGAACCAACAATCAAAGACAAAGAGCAAGCTGACAAGCCGGGAAAAGGAAAGTTCCTCAACCAATCCAAAGGCCAAATTCACCCAGCTATAGACATTAATCCTACTAGGATTATTAAAAGAACATACCAAAAGACGTAGCAAGCACACGGAAGAGGAACATGACATCCTCTCACCCAATCCTTTGGCAAGTCCATCCCAGACGCACTTCCACCATAACCGCCTTCCATAGTCCTTTATTCAAACTACCAACAATAACCCAGAAAAGGATCCATCTACTATTAAAGGATCTTATTTGTAGAAAAGGAAATAAAAATAGACAAAAGACGAGTAAAATCATTGTGAAAGGAAGGAAATCCACCGCATTCGACCCTCCTAACACCACAAGCCAACCCCAACCAACACAATCCAAACCGTCATAACCACGCAGATTAATACAAGGTAACCAATTAGAGCTCCTGACCATCAAGAAAAGACCCACCCTTCGGACCAAAGACAACAAACCCGATCGACGTCTAATTGCACAGACAACCCCCAGAACCAACTTAAAACTTTAAAACTGGAACCAAGAACCTGGACCCCCTATCCATACCAAACCCGATTCCGGACAGACTGAGGATACTCAATATACCACCACATAAAACCACAAAGACAACATGCAAAGGAAGACCGACCTCAAAAAAGACATGCAAATACTAACTGGTGGGGGAAGGGGTGAGGGGAAGGGGAACACCGAGTCAGATACATGCACGAGTCACGACCCACGCAAAGTTTGAAACCAATAACATTTATATCAATTTTTAATGAGATGGTTTAGCTTCGTGGCGGATTTTTGAGTAAACTGCAAGGAGGGTCAAGGTTTAAACTATTAACTTTGTGTATGAATTATGATTATTTGAAGCTCAATTATCATCGAGTCAGGAGGGCCGAATGAAATTCTACACGTAAATACGAAAAATAAGCAAGAGTCAGGTTCACTCTCGACATAACTAAGATCCTCCACTGACTTTAAGTCATTCCAAAACAACACTCTTGTGCTACTAATACAAGAATAAGGTTGCATAAATCCGGCCCCTTCTTTATCTTGCAATTTGCGTAAGTCATTGAGACACGGAGTAACATTGTTGTATTAATGAGATGGTCTAATTGCATAACATTTTCTTTAGGGTGTTCTTTTACCAATTTGTCGTCTCGAATTCTAAATAGTTTAACCTCCAAAACAAAACAAAAACGTAGTGGACAATGCAAGCTTTCAAAAGGGAGGTTTAGGTTGGAAAAGTTGAGTTTTTAGTGGGATTTTTCGTGGCCTAAGTTCTGGAGCACCAAAAGTGCACCAAAAGTTAAGAGAGAAATTTTGTTTTAGTGATTCACATTGAAATTATAGACGGAAGCCGGAAGGCAGGACACGGTGCACATATACGGTTGACTAACTTGTCTCCACCATGTTCAAATCTGAACATGCCGTCTTAAAGGTGATTTACTGCAATCTCAACACAAACATACATCTTTTATAATACTTCACAATTGTTATCTTGGTTATTTTGTAGCACAAAATATCTCTGACAAAAACCTTTTTTTTAATCATCGCTGATAAAAAGTAAAAAAGTAAATAAATAATCAGGATGAATGGAGTATTTTATAAAGTTAATCTTATCGTCACTTATAAGTAATACAAAGTAACACAATGGAAGACCTTAATTTATTTTGTGAAGTTAAGGGACTATAGTGTTGAACAAATAACCTTAGATTACAATTTTGTTTGTTTTATCTATGAAAGTAGTCAAAACTCATAAGGATAAGAATGCTACTCCGTATCTTATTTCAAACCTATGCCATATTTTTTTTAGGTTGGATGGAGGTATGGAGGTGAACAGAATTAGATTGAGCTGAACTGAATTAAAATTTGCTGAGATAAATTGAGCTGAAATCAGTGGCGTATCTAGGATTTAGATCTTAGGGGTGCGGAAATTTAATAACCAGAGGACGTCACGTAAGTGGTGAGATTTAACATTTCAACGACAGTGCTCAATTTAAACTTAAAAATTATGAAGTCGTTGAATGTTACTCCCTCCGATCCAGACAGATGTAAACGTAAGCAAAAAGTGTTTATTTAAGAAAATGTGGAAATGTGAGGGGTAAAATATGAAATATTGGTTGGGGCCACATGGGTTTAGGTGGATTAAATAAGTAGTTGGTGAGTGGGTGAGTGTTGGTAAAGTTGTAAATAGGTAGTGGATGTAAGGGTAAGTTTGTCATTTTCCATGCCAAATATGGTATGTTTACATTGGTCTGGTTCGTCCGTTTTAGGGAAGTGTTTACATCTGTCTGGATCGGAGGGAGTATTATCATAAAATGACATCAAAGCAATGATAAAAATAAACGCAAACTTTAACGTTAAACCTTATGTATATTTCATCCTCATGAGATATTGCCTGACTGATCCAAAATAAAGTGAACCCAAACATAAATAATATTTATATTTGTTTTACGTACTTTGTATAAAATTATTTCGACGAAATAAAATTTTATTCATATTGTAATATACTCCCTCTTTTATTGGTTTGTATATTTGTACTTAAAACAACTTAGAATATGAAACAAACGGACTATAACATAAACTTAGGAATCACATTGAATAATACTAAATAACTACCAAGCGGAATATATCGAAGGGTTGAACTACACTAGGAATTAACAATTAAATTGTACTCTATATTTGTATTCTATGAATTTTTCATGGTAATTAATGCATCAATTATGACATACATAGTATTTGTGAAAACCATCTTATTTGAAAGAACAAAAGCAGTTAATATAGAATGACATTTATGACACAACTGTATTTGCAAAAGCAAAAAAACAAAAGGAACCCAATACGGAAATCGAACACGGAACCATTGGGACAATATACAAGGGACTTACCGCTGGGCAATTAGAGTTTATGTGTTCTATAACTGCACTAATAAAATTTATTTTTGGAACTGAAGGGGATGCAGCCGCACCCACTGCACCCCCTTTGGCGACGCCACTGGCTGAAATAAATTGAGCTAAAATGAGTTGAACTGAACCGAGGTGAGTTAAATGAGTGTTCAAATTAAGCCGAAAAAAAATAGGGCTAAGTTGTGGGTCGTACACTTGTACACGTCTTTGTGAAATTAGCATCACTTAAGTCGGAGCACATTTTCAATAATTTTTTTGAGCAACAAGTCCACTTACTTGAGATCGTTCAATGCAAACTTATAATAATTACATAATAACCATTGTATAACTACTTTTGCAACCACGTAGAATTATTAATTGTGTCAATTTTTTTATACTTGTATCATGTTTAAGAGCTATTGCTCGGTTCGAAAGAGCTATATAACAAAAATTGGTTCAGTTAACTTATTGTGTGTAGAATTACCTTTATTTCAAGGGAGAAGTGCAATATTTTCGTCGTTTTTACATAAAAATGGATGACATTTATATTCATATTAATTATCATCGCTCCAATTCAATCTTACTCATTTTAATGTCAAAGTTTGAAAACTTTTACCATTAATATGTTGAAAATATTAATTATGAAACTAATTTAATTATTGGTAGTGAATTACTATATAATTTAGTCTTTTTTCAGAAATATCGAAACAAAGCAGATATAATTTAAGTGCGAATTTTGAGTTACGTAAGAAGTATATATTGAGTTTTCAAGTCCTCCCTAGCTGGACTAGTTAGTCTCTTCACACTAACTCTATCAAAGTGGGACAATACCCTCAATACACACATATGAAAAGAGATCTCAACAGTACTACATCGAAAAGAGTACGTGTTTCGACCTGTCTTAACATGTGGCTTATGCAAATGTTAGATGTAAAATTAAGATTCGATAGACCGATAGTGGAAGACACTTTTGGTTGTTTTGGCAAGATGAACACAAGCATGAAGAAGACACAATGGTGTCCACTATATTGCCAATGATGGAAATGATAGATCAATCACTCTACGCCACAACACCACCAACAAATCCACTTAAGGCTACCCATACACACGTCCACTTACCCTTAACCCTAAATATACTCTTTAGAAACTACTAGATGTTTGCCCATCTCTTATAAATAGGTCTTTTACCACCACATTATTCTTCACCAACATTTGTGATCATAACAAAAGTCTTAGCTAAATTATTACACATACATACATTTGTTGTCTTGTTGTTTACTTGTTTGGGAAGTATATAAGAGTTTCATAATTAATTAGGGTTTTGATCTTAGTATAATGGCTAGTCACAAAGTGGTTGGAGCTACATTGCTAGCTCTATTACTTGTGGAGTTACTGTGCATTGATGCAAGAGTGCAACCTAGAGGGTTTAGAGGGGTTGGTGGCGGTGGTGGTGGAGGGGGTGAGGGAGGAGGAGGTGGTGGGGGTGATGATGGTGAATACGGTGGGTATGGATCTGGATCTGGATCTGGGTATGGTTCTGGTTATGGGGGATCAAGAGGTGGAGGGTATGGTGGCGGAGGTGGTGGTGGAGAAGGGGGTGGTGGAGGTGGAGGAAGAGGTGGTTATGGGTCTGGATATGGATCTGGGTATGGATCAGGGTATGGTTCTGGTGGAGGTTTAGGTGGAGGTGGAGGTGGGGGTCGAGGAGGTGGTGGTGGCGGTGGTGGAGGGCGAGGTGGTTCCGGATATGGCTCAGGATATGGTAGTGGTGGTGGCTCAGGATATGGAGGCGGTTCGAGTGGTGGCGGAGGTGGAGGTGGTGGCGGTGGTGGAGGGGGCGGTGGAGGAGGCCATGGTGGTTCTGGTTCTGGATACGGCTCCGGTTATGGCTCTGGGTCTGGCTATGGAGAAGGTTATGAGAGAGATCCCGGCGGATACGATGGCTCACGTTCACCGTAAACATTGAGTTAATGGGCGTATAGTAAACAAATAGATTTATCGTTTGGGATGGCACTACACTTTTAATAAAATTGCATGCACATATATATAGTTGCATGGTTTATGTATGTATTCATACGGATTTCATGTATTATTATCATGAATACGTGAATGTAACATTATTTGTACTTTTACTTATGTATCAATGATTATATATTATTCTTGAAAAAATGTGTGGGTTTTATATATATATCTACAACACCAAATTGAATCTTAAATAATAGTTACAAGGCAATTTATGTGAGAAACAATTAACTTTATATAGAATTAGTTTATGATAAAATATACGGAGTATAAAAGAAGGGTAAGTCTTCTAAGAGAAGTTTACATAGATTTTTTTTCCCAGTATATATTTTACTTTATTCAATACTAGTTTAAGACTCGTGCAAAATTACACGAGTATATAATTAAGGAAATTTCAGAAAAATTAAGAAAAAGCTTGTAAAGAAGAGCACAAATCAACAATACTTAAAAGCACTTCTAAGGATTCCGCAATTAGTAAACCAAGGAATCTTTATCCATGTGTTTAAAAATAATTATGAATAGCTTGTAGAGAGGAAAATACACATTTTTACATATCGAAAAATTCTTTAAACAATCGCCCGAAAATAATGGAATTAGTACCCTTAAATTAAAGTTGCGCCAGATATTCCCACTTCATAACAAACATATTCAACGACATATAAAGGGTGGCCAGATATAGCTAATTGTTCGTGAACTTTTCCTTGTCATACCACAATGTGAGAACATTGTCTTGAGACTCTTCTCATAAATCATCCATAAGAGCATAACTGATAACTTATACGATCGATTGTCAAAAAAAAAAAAAAAAGATAACTTATACGATACCTCCTCCACAAGAAAACCTTTCGTCTTACACACATCATTCCTTTTCTTGCAAATGATCTTGTGATTGTGATTTTGAAGTCACTTGATAATATCACAGCTCGTAATATAAAAAAAAACTGAACTATGATATACCTCGGCATAATTAAGTTAGGCCATGTCAACTCAAAAATGTGACGCTTTGATAAAGCGTCATAAAAAACAATAGATGTTCCCCAAATTTTTAAGGGCCGGCATATTAATCTCCAAGATAGTAGGCAAATTCCACTGAACCTTTAAGTTCTGTTACCAAATTCCTTACCATTGAAAGCAATCAGAATACTTATTACCAAATCAGACGGCTAGAAAATTTCGTAGAGCACAAATATTATGAAAACTCAAAAACATCAATAATAAAACGCTATTATAAGCAAAAATGCTGACAAATATGTCACATGAGCTCAAATTTCCTTTCAAGATATAAATGTCTCGCTTAAGCTTCATCTTTTTATGCATTCGATTATTCTTTTTTATAGTTTTATCATTATAGAGAAAAGAGGAATTGAAAAAAAAAAAGACAATAAAAAAGGTAGGTAATGTGCAATATATACTATACTCCTGAGAAAAAGGAACATACATCGGATGTAGTACCTCCAACCTTTTTGTTTTTTTGAGCATATATGTATTTTTTTGAGCTTATTACTTCAAACTTTATTTATTTTTGAGCATATATGTATTTTTTTGAGCATAATAAAGTTTATAAGTTAGATTTTAATATTTTTTCCGTCAAAACTCAAATTTAATTAAACTTATATGTAATATTTTTGAGTTTTATTGTAATTTTTTAGAGCTTAATATTTAAGTGAATAAACTCAGAAATTTTAAAACAAAACTCAAAAACTTTAAAACAAAACTCAAAAACTTTATTATAATGCTCAAAAACTATAGAATTGGAGGTAGTACATCAGATGTATAATCCTCTTACTGTATACTCCTTCGTCTTAATCATTTGTTTACCTATTTCATTGAGGGAGTCTCAATCAATTGGTTCACTTGTCGTTCAATAGTTGGCCCCTTTCCCTATCCTTAGTTTTTGTGCCAAAACAAAGATAAACGAATATCGGCAATCGGGACAAAGGGAGTATTATTACCTAGTATGGAGTATCTTTTTTCATCTATTAAACCTCTCATAAAAGAAAATTTGTCTGTAAACCTCTCAAATACGAAATAGTGGACAAACCCCTTTTAACAAATCTCTATTATAAATGCCCAAATGTTGACACAACCACCTAAAAGAAGATTATACTTATGGCGTTAAAACTGCAAGTTATAACATTAGGTATGGAATGAAATGAATTCTAACTCCAAGAAGGTATGGAGTTAGAACCACATACATGTTTAAAGTTGTTTGGTTCAATCCGGGAATGGGAATAATAATGTGTTGGGTGGAATGGAGTTGAAATCTTGGGGAGAAAGATGGGTATGGGATTCCAAGGGGTTGGAATGGAGTTAGAATCCATCAGATATCCAACTCCATTCCAAAATGCTCCAACCAAACATTAGAATGGCTTAAATCCATTCCAATCCATTCCAATCCATTCCAAAAGCTCTAACCAAACATCCCCTTAATTTCTCTCCTCCTTATTCCATTCCCGTGATTGCAAAATTTACATCAATAAAGTGTATACCTATGTTTATTTTCACCAATAAAATAAAAAGTATACAAATAGCTAAATATATAAGTTAATATATTAAATGAATATTATAGTAAAAAAAAATTAAGATCTTGGATAATTTAAAAGGAAACGGATTAAATAAAAACGGATTAATTTATTTGTTGCAATTTATTTTAAGTAATTTTTTAAAGTAATTTTTTTATTTGTATTATTGTTATTTGCATTAGTTACATCAAACACTTATTTAATGAATCCCCCTCTATTGCTAAGAGAATAAAAATTCTCTTAGTTTTTCCTCCAAAATGCATTTGCCATATTAAAGGAAACCATTAAACTTCTTTTAATAAACTATTTATATTTTCCTTAAAATATAATTATTATAATTATAATTATACTCTAATTTTTTAATTAAATTCAAAATTATGATTTTTTTTTCATTATAATAAAATAAAATTGGTATTAAACTATAAACTATAAGTTGCTAATTAAATTTTTCATAATGCAATAATGATTACTTTAGAAAGTAACTTAACACATCTCCTTTCTACTAAAAGAATAAGATGTCTTTCAAATTTTTCCGCTGAAATGAAATGTTTTGTATTGGTCATCACACTATATCATACAAATATTAATTATATACCATAAATAGGAGATACTATTACTAATTTTTAATTTATAAACACACAATAATGAGATATTTTGATTTACTATACATGTGGGATTACATTAATAATGAGGATGATATGAGAAAAATATTCTCCACAATTTTTTCATAGTTCTATTTTCCTTTTTTTGCTACAAAGATACTCTATAAGTTGACTATCTCATTTTGCAATTTCTCTAATTTTATTGTATAATTAAATCATTACTTGAGGTTATTCTTTTGGTAATTGTAATTGTATAATAATATTATTTTTAATAATTACGTAATAATTTATATAATGAGTTTCAGTTAAATATCAATCTTAATTGGTGTGAAAACTATAAAATTTTCGCTCTTATCCGCTTACCAAGCTATAATATTTAACGTCTTTGTATATTATTTTCTAAAAAACCGCGCATTTGTGCGCGGGTTCTACACTAGTTTAATAACACATAAATTAACACCTTTGTTGCAATTCTTCATGAATTATGAAACTATCTAATGTGGTATAAAATACTCATATATTATATCTTTATTACTCGAGAAACTTTAAACTACTAAATAGTAAAGGGAGTTATGAGAACGGTTTTAATACTGACGGGATTGAACCCGATTCAAAGGCATCGACTAGCGTGACTATTAGAACTATAAAATGAACCCGTGCAATTTTGGTGCACGGGGCTAAAACTAGTTTCCTGTTAATATGGTGGGTCGTTTTTTTCCTTTTTTGGAGCCCATGTATAAAAATTAGTAAAATTGTGTTTTGTTAGAGGTATGTTGATTAGGCGGGAAAAACATGTACTTGGTTTATGTATTACTAGGTTAGACCCCGTGCATTAAATGCACGGTTTATAAAGTTTTTTTTATTTTTACTAAATTATATATATAATAGTGTATCTCATTAGTTGTTCATTTTTCTCATCATTGCATTTCGCTTTGAGAAATAAAAAGTTGAAATTGAAATAATTAAAAGAATTGAATAGCATGTTGAAATATTTTTTGTAAATAATATTTTTTATACCGCAAAGCTAATGATTCCAATTTATAAATATTCTCAATTTTTTGTCTCGAAAGTAATTAAAACGTTATATAATTTTGTTTTATACATAGTATGGGTCAAGTCATTCTTAAATAATAGAATAATGAATTTTTTTAGTAAATCATAGTTTGATACAATATTTTTATTAAAATATTTTAATTAAAAGATTATAGATTAGAGTTTAGTCAAAAAAATAATGTGATGAAAAAATTAATTTTAATGAAAAGATAATAAGTTAATGAAATAAATTATTATAATTATTAGTTATCTTACTTAGTTAATGTATATATAATTGTTATTAGTTACCTTATTTAGAAATATGCTTTTTGGAGGGAAAATTTGTGAAAATGTCTATTCATTTAGTAAATAGGGGATTATATTATATAGAATCCTTTATCTATAAAAGTTAAAACCAATAAAGCTCTCCTATTGGTCCATGGTTTTTAAGGATTAAAAAGAAAAAAAAATTAAGGTAGGACCCTCATGTTCATCCTACACATTTAATTACCCTCTCTCCTATATTTCAGTTGATTTGCTTTTATTTTTCTCCTTTTCAAATTACTGAGTTTACGATATTTTAATTTTAGTTTTGACTATTTTTTTATAATTACATATTATACATATATATTTTCCTAAAATGTTAGGAATACATCTGAATGAAAACAATTAAAAACAATTACAAAATGAATAAAATTACAAATTATTTGTACTGGTTTTCTTATTGATAGGTACCCAAATAACATTCCTATACAAAAAAAAAATGCAAGTCTCGATAAGAATTAAAGCACATTCATATAATTATAATTCATAATGTTAAGAAATATACAAAATTTAGCAAAATTTGAAGAAGATTCATATAATTATAATGTTAAAAAAATATACATGGTAAAGATTTTAATGATTATAAAAAAAGTATCAGCACTAATTTTCTTATCTTAAAAAAAACCACAAGTCTTACAAAGCATTATTATGAGACAAAAACATTTATTTAGTAATCAGGCATCAACAATATCATATTTACAATTTCAATACCGTCATTTGAATTTAACATTTGAATAAAGAAGCTCGATTCATTATATGTGGTTACAATAGTAAATAAGAGGCCCGATTAAATTCGATACCGTCTCTATGGACAATTTATATTATTACGATATTAAACACTTAACATTTGTTGTTACGGCCCGTGCATTTTTTTTGCACGGGTGTAAAACTAGTATAGATATAGATTTTTTGCGCATAACTTTCTATTTGTATACACCTAACTAAAAAAAATTGTAAATCTTATTATCTTAATTTCTAAGCATACAATCTCTTAAATTGACCAAATTTCAAAGTTATAGATAATACTCCGTAATTTGAATGTAGAATAAGTATTGAACATGTTAATTGCAAATTATTAATTAAATTAATGTTTTTTGAACGCTTTTTTTAGTCTTTTTTTATATAGGGTTTTTTTGTGAGTTTTTTAAGGTTAGAAATTGGTTTTTGAGTGACGACGTGGGTGGAGGACGGTTGAAGACGACCGGTGCATTGGTGGCCACCGTTGGCGGTGGTTCATGATTGGTTTGTTAGGTGTGGTGTACGAAATTAGGTGGAGGGAGACGATGATACGACACCGCGGTTGCCGATAGGGTGAAGGTGGGTCGACGGTGGCAATAGGTACGAACACTAGGTTCGTCGGCGATTGGAAGGAGTGTGGGCGTGAGTATGAAGGAGGGGAGTGCGAGCTAGGTAGCATGAACACTCCTCTCAACTACCAGTCGTCCGTGTCCGACAACGACACTCTTCGGACACGCGCCTAAACGTGTCAGGCCCCTATAAAACCTTGTCTAATTTTCTTCATTTATTTGGGCACATATCAGGCACGCGTCCATGGTATTTGGGCACGTGTGGACATGTGTCCATGGTATTTGGACATATTTGGGGTGAATGATGTTCTTTAGACGAGAAATGAGCTGTCGAAAGAGATTGATTAGAAGTTGGGTTTGAGTGGGAAATGAAAATGAGTTATAGTCAAAGCCAAGTTTTAGCTTCACTTATTTAATATCAAATAATTTTACAAAAAATAAAATCGAACGTTTATAATTATAAATTATACTCCCTCCCATCCACTTTTTTCTTCCCTATTTTTAAAACGGATTATTCAGGTTTTCTTCCTCTTTCCTTTTTGAGAAAGTTTTTATTAATATTATACTCCTACCTCTCTCCACTCATCAAATCCCATCATATCCTTTATTAATATTTAATTCTAATTATTCCTACCTCTCTCAAATAACCAAACTCAACCCATCTCCTTTATTAATATTTAATCCTAATTATTCATACCTCTCTCCAATGACCAAACCTCACTCATATATTTATCAATAATATACTCCCCACCCTTAATCTCCGTGCCCACCTCAAAGAGGGAGAAAAGAGTGGATGAGAGGGAGTACTATATTTTATTAAATTTAAATAATGTGTCCCATGTTTTAATTTTTAAGGGATGTCGTGTCACGTGTCCGTGTTCGTTTTGGTGCTACCTAGAGTGCGAGTGGAGTGATGGCAGGTCGACAGTGGCGATGGGTACTGAACTGGGCGTAGCTAAATTGAATTGAATTGAACGAAGAGCTAAACCGAATCAAAATAAGTTGAAATTAAATCCAAAAGAATAGAACCTTAGGCTCTGTTTGGTAAATGGCATATTGGCCAAATTTCAGCATATTGGAGAGGTTTAGCATGTTTGACTTACAAATATGCTATTTAGAATGTTTGGTTAATGGCATATTGAAATAGCATATTGGGGGTCCAATATGCTATTTTGCAATATGTTGTTCCTAGAGGTGGACACTGGACTGGGCTGGGTCGGGCTGGTGCGGGCTGGGCTGGGGTAGAGCAGCACTAGCACGGCACTAACATAGGACCGGGTTGGGCTGGTTTTGGTCAGGCCCGGGCACGGCACTATAGGGGCGGGCCGTGCCCTTTTTTTTTTTTTTTGAAAAACCGGGCTGAAAACCGGGCTGGGCTAAAAAAAACCAACACTAGCACGGCCCGTAGGGCTGACCGGGCCGGGCTGGGCCATGTGCTGATCGGGCTGCTAAGTTCTGGCTCGTGTCACAGTGCTGGGCCGTGTCGGGCTGGGCTGGCCCGCTATGTTGTCCACCTCTAGCTGCTCCTACTAGCATATTAGGTTAGCAGATTAGAATGAAAAAATATTGTCATATTTACCCCCTTAAAAAATACTAACATTCCTTTTATATATTTAATAAATAATTTATTCATATCCTTATTTGTCATTTTACAAAGAATCTAAACAATCTGCTAATCTAAAACTGTCAATTACCAAACACCTCTAAAACAACTCTTCTAAATAAATCTCCTAGTCAAACTCGCTAAATCATTATGCTAGTCAAATCTGCTTTTTAAATCTGCTTCTGCTAATGTTAATTCGTTGTTTACGAAACAGGGCCTTAGTATAAGACCATCCCCAAGCCAAAAGGTCGACTTAATCGGGTCAATTAGAATTTTACTCTTAATCACTCCTTATTAACTTGACACATGTTCACCCTCCCAAGCAAAAGGTCACGACTTGGGTCAATTAATCCAATCATTTTCCACTTTTCAACATTTCCAATCATTTTCTGCACTCTACCCCACTAAAACCTCTCTCTTACATTTTTCAATTATTATTTACTAACTAATTATACACAAGTTTTTATTGTAATTTTAAAAAAATAAAAGTACTCCAATGTATTTAACATTAATTTAATGACGTACACTTCGGAAAAAAATTATTAAATAACAAAGTTAAAATTTAATAATCGAAAAGCCGATTTCATTGACAATAAAAAAACCGCATACATAATTAAAAAAGCCGCATACATAATTTGAGCAATTAAAAAAAGCCGCATACATTAAAAAAACCGTATTTTTACATAATTAAAAAACCGCATACATAATTAAAAAAGCCGCATACATTAAAAAAACCGCATACTCTTTGTACTTTTAGTGTTAATATATTAGTTTTTTTTTATTGGATTTTAAATATTGTAACTAATTACAATTTGACACATGTAAGGTCAATTCTTGGGTCAATTTGAGCAAGTGAAGGTCACCAATTGACCTCTTCTCACATTTTCAACCCTTGGATCACCCTAATCTTTTGCTTAAATGTGGATTAAGGTGACCTTTCACCAATTGACCCCCCTAATTAACCTTGCTTAAGGGTGGTCTAAGACCATCCCCAAGCAAGAGGTCGACTTAATCGGGTCAATCAGAATTTTTACTCTTAATCACCCCTTATTAACTTGACCCGTGTTCACCCTCCCAAGCAAAAGGTCACGACCTGGGTCAATTAATCCAATCATTTTCCACTTTCTAACATTTTCAATCATTTCCAATCATTTCCCAGATTCTCTACCCCACTAAAACCTCTCTCTTACTTTTTCAATTATTATTTACTAACTAATTATACACAAGTTTTTATTGTAATTTAAAAAAAATAAAAGTAATCTAATATATTAAACATAAATTTAATGACGTACACTTCGGGAAAAAAAATATTAAATAACAATGTTAAAATTTAATATTCCAAAAGACGATTACATTGACAATAAAAAACCGCATTCATAATTAAAAAAACCGCATACATAATTTTAAAAAAAAAAAAAAAAAGCAAAAATGATATTAAAAAACATGAAATACTACGAAATAATATAAAGCATCCAAAACTAATTTTAGTTACGAAAGTTTTGCCAAATATGCTCAATGAGATCATTTTTCAGAGCGATATGAGTGGCATGATCACGAATCTCACCATGAATTTCTACGAATCGTTCTTGAGGCGATCTTCTAAGACGATGATATTCATACGGATCATCACTAGTTGAAGTCGGATTATCTTCTTTGAACTCCGCGATTATGTTTTCATAGTTAAGATAGGTTTCTCGTTCATCTTCAACAATCATATTATGCATAATAATACAAGCCAGAAGAACCTTCCCCATATTATCTGGATCCCAAAGAAGACAGGGGCGTTTGATGAACGCAAATCGAGCTTGTAGGACGCCAAAAGCACGTTCGACATCTTTTCGACAACTCTCTTGTCGAGCTGCAAATAACTTATGCTTTTGAATTTGTGGCGCACTAATTGTTTTAACAAACATTGCCCAACCAGGATATATACCATCAGCAAGATAATATCCCATATTATACTCCGTGCCATTAACCGCAAAATTAACATTAGGGGCGGATTCTTCCAAAACGTCATTAAAGAGTGGAGAACGTTGAAGAACATTAATATCATTGAGCGAACCTGGTGTACCGAAGAAGGCATGCCATATCCACAAATCGTACGAAGCGACCACTTCCAAAATTATTGTTGGCTTTGAACTTCTCCCGGCATATTGTCCCGCCCACGCTGTGGGACAATTTTTCCATTCCCAGTGCATGCAGTCAATGCTACCCAGAACATAGACTCGAGCACCACCACAGGTGCTTTACCATTCCGCTTTTTTTTCGCTGCCTCCCGTCCTTCGGGACGGGCGTTTGTGTTTGTGTCTACATTAAGGCTAGACGGGGTTGCTACATTATCATTAGACGGGGTCGGGACATTAACATTCGACGGGTAATTGACACTAAGAGGGCTAGAATCCATTTCCGACCTCGACCTTTTTGAACCCGACAAATGGGTTGGTTGAAAATTTTGTACGCTCCACTTTGGGTATTTACTCATGATTTTATAAACATGAAAGTCTACAAAATCATTATTTTGGTTCTCCATACGAAATAATTTTTGAGCTAATTCAATGTCGTCTTCAATGTTAGTGTCGCTTGCGGGTGGTCTATTTAAAACTTTTCCGTAGCAACCAACCTATTTGTTGACTAGGAAATTGAGTCGTTTAGAACGGTTTTTCATTCCGTCAAGACTCCTAATACCAATTTGACTTTGATTTTGATTTTCCGTCCGAGTTTGTTCATACAACTCGTGTACCTTACTCCATATTGTGACAGCTCTTTGGTTTTTGCCAACTATTGAGTTGGTGGTATGTAAACACCAAGCGGACATAAGAGCTTCATCCTCCTTTTCGGTCCAATTTCGACCTTCACCAAGTGATTTCGATTGATTTTTTTTTGATGGTAATGATTTTTGTTTGGATTTTTTTGCACAAAAATTAGGAGTTTCCTCAACAAAATCTTGAGTCCGGAGTTGGGACAACAAAATCGGATTTCCAAAACAATCAAAATTTTCATAATTTTGTTCACCCGAAACTAATTCCGTAAAAGTAGGAATTGGAGTACTTTGATTTAGATCGATATTTTGAGTATTTAGAGGTGATATATAATCGTCATTTTCATAACTTAGAAAATCAAAATGATTTAAATCCATATTGTATTGAAAATCAGAAAAGATTATAAGTGTTTTTTTTTTCCTTATGTAAAAGAAGATAATAATTTTTATGACTTTGAAGATTTTGAAAAAATTACTCAGAAGATAAGGAGTAATTTTTATGTAAATAATCTGATTTTGTGCATTTTATAGTGAATTTTTGGACAGTAAAAAATTTATTGTCCAATTAAATGGAAAGTTGGTGTTAAATGTGTTCATTTATTTTTTCTTCCATGCAGGTTGAAGAGGTAGTTGAGTTCAGAGATATTGAAGAGGGAGTATTGAAGAGGGAGTTGGTTGTTGGTTGAAGGTTGAAGCACAAGAAAGTTCACGCCAAAGGATTTGGCAGAATATATTCTAGCTTTGTACTCTATTGTACTTTTGCTGTTACTTTATTAGTTTTCTTTTTTTTTTAATTGAATTTTAAATCTTGTAACCAATTATATATTGACACATGTAAGGCCAATTGTTGGGTCAATTGGAGCAAGTGAAGGTCACCAATTGACCTCTTCTCACATTTTCAACCCTTGGGTCACCTTAATCTTTTGCTTAAATATGGATTAAGGTGACCTTTCCCAATTGACCTTGCTTGGGGGTGGTCTAACAAAGAATTCTTTTCGAGTCAATGAGTCGCCATCCGTGACACAAAAACACACAAACCGAAGTGTCGGACCCTAAATAGAACCTGGAGTGGTCGACCGATCGAGTCTGGACCCTCGTGGCCTTGTTCTTTTGTCTTGCAACTTTCCAAATCGCATTATTTTCCCTTTTTCTTTAGTTTCCACAACCGACCAATCAAAATCAATCACTGCCGTAAAAAACTACGCATTACATTTCCTCCAAATTCTTTCATTTCTTTCTTATTTTTCCAATCAATCGTCAAATAATTTCTTCGCAATCACCAACAATGGCAACTTCCGACGATTCTTCCGACACTACGACCACCGCCGCCGCCGATGAATCCACCACCGGCGACGGCGGAGATGAGGAGGTGACGGTGAACATACGGTGCTCTAATGGCTCCAAATTTACCGTAAAAACAAGGCTTGATTCATCTGTCCGAGATTTCAAGGTTGTTGTCGCACAGAATTCCGATGTTCCTGCCGAACAACAGCGATTGATTTACAAAGGTCGCATTTTAAAAGACGATCATACCCTAACTAGTTATGGTATTATTTCTCCCCTTTTTTTTTTAATTGTTTTTTTGTATTTTTTGTGATGTTTGGATATGATGATGTCGCAGATTATTCGTCGTTTGGATTATTTTCGCTTCGAATCGAGTTTTGATAGCTGGTTTGCGAACTGTGCGATTCGGCGATAGTATTTGAAAGAGTTTGTTTGATAATACTCACTCTGCCCCGATCAATTCTTTACGTTTGCTTTTGACACAATGGCCACTGATTTTGGAGAGGACATGCTTTATAAATAAATGACAAAAGTGAAAAAACAATTTAAATATGTGAAGGATGGTCAATTAAACAATATTAAAACGAGATGCTAGAAAATGACTTAGGCAGCAAAATAAGGAAAACGTAAAGTACTGACCGGGACGGAGAGGGTATGTTTGACCTTTGAACTGCTGATATGTTGGCAAACTCTTCATTTTAGTAGTTCTTGATTTTAAGCATTGGAAGGTTAGTTGATTGACAGAATGACAGTGAAGATGATGTTTTCCGGTTCATCTTAATTGGTGTGTGCAGGAATTTCTTGTGACTTGTCATGGTTTCTTGAATTATGGAGTAGGAGTATGGTGTGTTCTTGTAAATGTAATGATTGTGACACTTGATTGTTGACGAACTTTAATGACATTTTACTCGATAGTGATAAGAGCTTGCATCTACACTATGCTGTTTAGCCGTAGTAGCAATCTGCCCACTTTTTAATAAAGAGACTACATTGGAGGAGTGCTTGGTATTGGTGCGTTTCAGACTTTCAGTGTCGTGTCTTGGGCCGAAATCATTGCCTTTTGAGGATAGTCTACATGTCAATTATGATGTAGAAGAATGATAGTTCTGAATTCTGAGTAGTAGTCAACATCGTTCTTCAAAATGCATTGCTTAGACGTGAAGCACAGACTCAATCGTCTTTTTATCGTCTTATAATTCTTTCCGTGAAGAAAGGCTGTATACGGTGTTGTCTGGTATGGAACATTTGTGTTTCATTAGATGTCACGTTCTCACTTGTGCCGTGAAGTGAATACGTTGAAATAAATTTGTTTATACCCCTGCTTTGGTTATGCGCAGTCAAAATCTCTTGTTTCTATTTTTTTAGGGTTTCAGCTTACAACAAAGGCAATCGACTCTTCTGTGTAACTAAGAACAAAATGCCAGGCAGTGGTCTCGTGACATCTAATCTTATGACTGTTTTTTTTTTTTTTTTTTTTTTGTAGTACCAGTAAGGCAGTAATCAACCAATTCATTTCAGTACTTGAACTTAATTTTCTTTTTGCTCATTGAATTTAGTACATTGAACTGCATTCATTGTCTTCGACATTCCTGTAGTTTTCAGTTTAATTGTTTTCTGGTGAAATTTCCTCGATATATTGTGGGCACACATTGATAAACTTCTCCCTATTCCTTGGAAGGTTTACAGGCAGATCATACAATTCATATGGTTCGTGGCTTTGCTCCGTCTGCTTCCACCACATCTTCTGGTGCTCCAAATTCTGGGACACCTGGCCATACTTCCACTGAAGCTGCACGTAGTGCAACCCCTACTGAAGGGAGAGGTTTGGGAGGTCCTGGTCTTGAGTCTAACTTTCCTGGGCTTGGATTGGGTGGCCTTGGTGGGACAGGAGCTTCTGGTTTACTCGGAGCTGGAATTCCAGATTTTGGACAGATGCAACAACAACTTAACCAAAACCCAAACATAATGAGAGACATAATGAACATGCCTGCCTTCCAGAGTTTGATGAACAATCCAGATATTATGCGTAACCTTATTATGAATAACCCTCAAATGCAGGAGATCATTGATAGAAATCCCGAGCTTGCTCACATATTGAATGACCCTAGCATTCTCAGACAAACCCTTGAAACAGCTAGGAATCCTGAGCTCATGCGCGAGATGATGCGCAACACTGATCGAGCAATGAGCAATATTGAATCTTCTCCCGAAGGATTTAATATGCTTAGGCGCATGTATGAGAATGTGCAAGAGCCTTTTCTGAATGCAACCACAATGGCCGCGGATTCAGGCAACAATCTGAATTCAAATCCGCTTGCCGCTGTTTTTGGGACTCAGGCAGCTACTGGTGGACAGCAGAGAGATGGGTCGAACAATCCATCTACTCCTGGATCTGATTCTGGTGCTCCAAACTCTAATCCTCTGCCAAACCCATGGAGCAATGCGCCTGGTTAGTTTCTTTCTTTTTTCCCTTTTCTTTTTCCCATTTACTCTCGTCGTGTTAGCTCTTCGGTTTTGGTTGCTTTCTATTTTTAGTTGCACTTAGGGCTGGGTTAAGTATCTTGTAAAACCGCTGACGTGGCGAACAATATTTCAGAAAAGTACTCTACAAGGCCTCTCCTTACTCTCACAATTTCAGTCTTTCTCAACCAATCACATTGCCATGTCAGCGGTGTCAAGTTATTGCCTTTTGAAACCAATTTTCTATAAAAAACGAGTAATTGCAATGCACATAATAACCGTGTGGAGTTATTGCCTTATTAACCCAATTTTCCATAAAAAACGAGTAATTACAATGCACATTTTCTATAAAAAACGAGTAATTGCAATGCACATAAAAACCGTGTGAAATTATTGCCTTTTTAACCCAATTTTCCATAAAAAACGAGTAATTACAATGCACATATTAAACCGTGTGAAATTATTGCATTTTTAACCCAATTATCCATAAAAAACGATTGATTCAAATTCACATAAAACGTCTCCATTCTTCACCATTCAGATTTCAATTTTCCATAAAAAACACAATCATCACAATACCCATTGTAGTACCCAATTAATAAAAAAACCTATTTTAAAAAGCGAGACAATTAATAGACATGAAATTACACATTAAAAAAAAAACAACCCATATAAATTACATATAAAACAACAAACAACATAAATTACACATAAAACCCTTAATCTCCCCTATTAAAAAACCGTAAAAAAAAAAAAACAGCCCATATAAATTACATATAAAACAACAAACAATATAAATTACATATAAAACTCTTACTCTACCCTATTAAAAAATCGGTCCATAAATTTTTATATTCTCCATAAACTTCTCGGAAATCACAGTTGCCATAAACCTCTTTATTTTCCTCTTAATTCCCCTTCACTTCCTCTTCATTCGTTCTCCATCTTTCCTCCATCTTTCAACCAGTAAAAAAATTTCTATAAAGCTATTCTCAAAAATTTCTTCTCAATTTCTCAAATGGCCATGACAAATGTTCTTACTATTAGTCAACTCAAATACGGAGTTAGACTTACTCAAATGAATGTTAGGGTTGTTCACAAATGGTCCAGGCTAGAATTTAGCAACAAAAACAACAAAGATAATAAGAAGAAACTCGATGCCATTGAACTATTATTTGTTGATTCAGAGGTATGTCTATTTTCTTTTCAAAATATAGAGGTTGATTATGTATATAACCAAATTACTACCTTAGTTTTCAAAACTCTTCATCTACACAAGAAGGCCAAAAACCTTCATCTACACAAGAAATGCAAAAACCGGCAGGAAGGGTAAAAAACGACAGAATAGGTACGGAAGAAGATCATTTGTAAAAACCTTTATCTACACAAGAAATGCTACATAAATGCATAACAGTGAAAACGTACCTTTACAATTCTTAAAATATCAGCATGATTAGTATTTTTTTTTTGTTAACAATTTTTTTTTGGCAATTTTTATTATTTACAGAATGAGGTTATCCAAGCAACTATTCGGAAACAATTAATTTTCCATTTCGGATCACAACTGTCTGTTGGTGGGGTGTACACCATTCGCAACTCAACAGTAGATAACAACACCGGCCTAGACAAGGCAACCCCTCATCCATACCGTTTAAAGTTTGAGTATTCAACAAAAGTTCATTCCACAAATGATCCAGCAATTCCAGTAAGTCTATATTGATTTGCAAGTTTCAACGACATCTTGGAGGGTAAAATTCCCAATACACATTATATAGGTATGACTCTGCAAATTTAATATTTATCATCAAAAATTTTTTTATTTTCGAGGTACTGTTTTTTTTTTTAAATACTCCCTCCCATTCATAATAAACCTCCCATTTCATTTTGGCACAAATATTAAGGAAACACACTACCCCACCATATAATTAAATTTGAACCACACAAATACACTACCCCACCATACAATTAAATTTGGACCACACAAACATTTACCAAAAAAGGAAATAGGGAGGTTATTGTGAATAGACGGAAAAGGAAATAGGGAGGTTTATTTTGAATGGGAGGGAGTAATATTTAATTTTTGACCTTTGCAGATGTTATAGGAAAACTATATGAAATTGGTCCGATAACAGTAACTCCAAACAAATATGCATGACGTACTATTAAGCTTGATGATTTTCAGTAACCCTCATCTCTATTTATCTTGAATTCGAAAATATTTCACCTTTATAAATTTTATATATCTTAAACTAAAATTTTTTTGGTTAAAATTTTAGGGGAACAAAGCTTTCATGCACATTATGAAATCCTTACACGGTTCAAATACACGATATCATTTCCAAACTTTCCAATCCAGAATAGTCAAAGGTCATTGTCATCCAATGTGTTCAAACAAAAAAATATGAAGGTACT
Source organism: Silene latifolia (assembly GCF_048544455.1). Lineage (NCBI taxonomy): Eukaryota > Viridiplantae > Streptophyta > Magnoliopsida > Caryophyllales > Caryophyllaceae > Silene > Silene latifolia. The sequence goes on from NC_133536.1 coordinate 20,055,491, forward strand.
GTAATTCATACATTATATGATCAAAATAATTTTAATGTTGATATAAGACTCTAATATTCAACCTCTTATACTTAATTTTTTAGGTAATTGGCGCGCCCAAACAACTTTCAACGCGTACGTGTGGAAAGACCGAACAAAATAAGTTAGCGTAAAGGAACCATAGAGTTCAGGTAACTGCCACAAATTCTTTGATTTCAAATTATTTTGATCATATAATAGTGGCTGGTAGTTAAAATTGTGAAAAAAATAATATATATAAAAGAGTGATACCTTTGCTCAAATTCTTTGAGTTCTGGTATGTCGGGATTGACTTGAAAAACAGTAGCAGTTACCTGAACTCTATGGTTCTTGTACGCTATTGTTTTTCAAGTCAATCCCGACATACCAGAACTCAAAGAATTTGAGCAAAGGTATCACTCTTTTATATATATTATTTTTTTCACAATTTTAACTACCAGCCACTATTATATGATCAAAATAATTTGAAATCAAAGAATTTGTGGCAGTTACCTGAACTCTATGGTTCCTTTACGTTAACTTTTTTTGTTCGGTCTTTCCACATGTACGCGTTGAAAGTTGTTTGGACGCGCCAATTACCTAAAATTAAGTATAAGAGGTTGAATATTAGAGTCTTATATAAGATTAAAATTATTTTGATCATATATTGTATGAGTTACCCTCCCTTCATATTTTTTTGTTTGAACACAATGGATGACAATGACCTTTGACTGTTTTGGATTGGGAAGTTTGGAAATGATATCGGGTATTTGAACCGTGAAAAGATCCCATAATGTGCATGAAAGCTTTGTTCACCTAAATTTTTTTTTAAAAAAATTTAGTTTAAGATATATAAAATTTATGAAGGTGAAATATTTTCGAATTCAAGATAAATAGAGATGAGGGTTACTGAAAATCTTCAAGCTTAATAGTACGGCATGCATATTTGTTTGGAGTTTCTGTTATCGGACCAATTTCATATAGCTTTCCTATAACATCTGCAAAGGTAAAAAAGGAAATATTTTTTTTAAAAAAAAAACAGTAGCGCGAAAATAAAAAAAATTTGATGATAAATATTAAATTTGCAGAGTCATACCTATATAATGTGTATTGGGAATTTTACCCTCCAAGATGTCGTTGAAACTTGCAAATCGATATAATCTTATTGGAATTGCTGGATCATTTGTGGAATGAACTTTTGTTGAATACTCAAACTTTAAACGGTATGGATGAGGGGTTACCTTGTCTAGGCCGGTGTTGTTATCTACTGTTGAGTTGCGAATGTTGTACACCCCACCAACAGACAGTTGTGATCCGAAATGGGAAATTAATTGTTTCCGAATAGTTGCTTGGATAACCTCATTCTGTAATAATAAAAATTGCCAAAAAAGATTGTTAACAAAAAAAAAAAATTACTAATCATGTTGATATTTTAAGAATTGTAAAGGTACGTTTTCACTGTTGTGCATTTATGTAGCTTTTCTTGTGTAGATGAAGGTTTTTACAAATGATCTTCTTCAGTACCTATCCTGTCGATTTTTGCCCTTCCTGTTGGTTTTTGCATTTCTTGTGTAGATGAAGGTTTTTGGCCTTCTTGTGTAGATGAAGAGTTTTGAAAACTAAGGTAGTAATTTGGTTATATACATAATCAACCTCTATATTTTGAAAAGAAAATAGACATACCTCTGAATCAACAAATAATAGTTCAATGGCATCGAGTTTCTTCTTATTATCTTTGTTGTTTTTGTTGCTAAATTCTAGCCTGGACCATTTGTGAACAACCCTAACATTCATTTGAGTAAGTCTAACTCCGTATTTGAGTTGACTAATAGTAAGAACATTTGTCATGGCCATTTGAGAAATTAAGAAGAAATTTTTGAGAATAGCTTTTTAGAAATTTTTTTACAGGTTAGAAAGATGGAGAACGAATGAAGAGGAAGTGAAGGGGAATTAAGAGGAAAGATGGACCGATTTTTTAATAGGGTAAAGTAAGAGTTTTATGTGTAATTTATATTGTTTGTTGTTTTATATGTAATTTATATGGGCTGTTTTTTTTTTTACGGTTTTTTAATAGGGTAGATTAAGGGTTTTTTGTGTAATTTATGTTGTTTGTTGATTTATATGTAATTTATATGGGCTGTTTTTTTTTAATGTGTAATTTCATGTCTATTAATTGTCTCGCTTTTAAAATAGGTTTTTTTTAATTGGGTACTGCAACGGTTATTGTGTTTTTTGTGGAAAATTGAAATCTGAATGGTGAAGAATGGAGACGTTTTATGTGAATTTGAATCAGTCGTTTTTTATGGATAATTGGGTTGAAAATGCAATAATTTCACACGGTTTAATATGTGCATTGTAATTACTCGTTTTTTATGGAAAATTGGGTTAAAAAGGCAATAATTTCACACGGTTATTATGTGCATTGCAATTACTCGTTTTTTATAGAAAATGTGCATTGTAATTACTCCTTTTTTTATGGAAAATTGGGTTAATAAGGCAATAACTTCATACGGTTATTATGTGCATTGCAATTACTCATTTTTTTATAGAAAATTGGTTTTAAAAGGCAATAACTTGACACCGCTGACATGGCAATGTGATTGGTTGAGAAAGACTGAAATTGTGAGATTAAAGGAGATGCCTTGTAGAGTACTTTTCTGAAATATTGTTGCGCCACGGTAGCGGTTTTACAAGATTCTTTTATAAGTAGGTGCTCCAAACTCTAATCCTCTGCCAAATATTGTTGCACCACACATGATGTTATAGTGTTTGATTTCACGCAAGTATTTCAAACACCTCCACATATCCAACGACAAACATCAATTCAACAAAGTAAAGGTAAAGCACCGTTGTATAACACCCAAAATGGTATGTTTCTCAATTTAAGGATTTCTATAAAAATAAGTACGTACCAATCACTCTGATTTTTATGTTACTAACTTATTTATTTATATTTTCCTCATTATCTTAAATTGACTAATTTTACTCAAGCACTTCAACCGCATCCAAATATTCAAAGTCAGTTATCAATTCAGCCACATAAGGGTAAATCACAATTGTATCAATCTCAAACTGGTATGTCTATCACTTTGTGAATTTGTTTTTAAATAAAGTATAGCTGTGAAAATGAAAAATTATTCTTTTTCGTTATCTGAATAATGTACTCAACAATTTTTGTTGTTTTAAAAAAGCACCAGATCGGACGAAAAATAAACTAATGGCAGCCTCTATAAGCAACTTTTGGAATGGTAATCGACTTACTACCTCTTTGAGAAAAAATCAACTTATAACTATTTGATTTTTTAATAACCCAAATGTGTACCTTAATTTTGTCTCATAGATTATAAGTTGGGAAAAGGTGTAAACGATTACCTACTTGCACAAACCTCAAGGAAACAACGGAAACAAAAATTGTCCGTCAAAAGATCCAATGCAAATTTGGTAGTTTTTACGGGCCATAATATTTATTTAACCCAACAACAACGGGCAGCAAAGTTAGCGAGGGAAAAGAGGAAGCTTATCTTACGTCAAAGAAGGATTGCTAAAAATTCTTCCAGCTCAAGAAGCACAACTCTATCTAGCACCATCACATTTGGTAAATTTCATCAAAACCTTGCACTTTATTCAAAAATAAAGGAAAAAAAAATTAACATTTACAAAATTTATACATTTGTACAGATAATATTGAACAACAACTTTCGGGGAATGAAAATGAGATCACCGATAACACTTCACTACAGCGGCATTTTGAAAAACAAAACATGATCCGAGATATAGCAAGGGATCTTTCATCAGCATATGAATCTTATGAAGCTAATAATCGTTTAAAAATGGTAGATGATGACCTTCAAGGTCATATTATTTTCATATTTCAAGCACAATCATTTTTCATTCTTTTCTACTGACATTTCTCTTTACTAACAGATCTTGAAGGATACGATGATATCGGGGACCCTATTTACACTTGCACTAAATGTGGAGCTCAGATGTGGTATGGTGAAAGGGATCGTATGGATACCAAGCCCGTGGTGCCCTCTTTTACTATATGTTGTAAAAATGGAATAGTAGAACTTCCGTTTATAAAAAAACCTCCAAAGTTGTTATGTGATCTCTTAATGCGAAAATACCCCAAAAGTAAACATTTCATTGAGAACATACGTAGTTACAATAATATGTTTTCATTTACATCTATGGGTGGCAAAATAGATCATTCAGTGAATCGAGGTAGGGGTCCTTACACATTTAGAATAGGTGGGGAAAATACACATTTAATTGGAAGCTTATTACCTAATAATGACGCACCGCCCAAATTTTGTCAACTTTATATTTACGACACCGAAGAGGAGTTCAAGCACAAGAAGAATGCTCTAAGGTTAGCCTTTTTTTTTTCTATTTCAAAGTTTTAGTCAATTTTTCTTCAGTTTAATATTTTAATCTTTAACAATTATATATGCAGCTCTACTAATGGTATTCAGTTTGACGATGGTCTAATGAAGGATTTAAAATAAATGGTTGATCGTTACAATGTTTTGCCAAAATTATTTAGAATGGCTAGAGATCGGCTACACCAAGGTGCTGATGGTGAGGTGAGGTTAAGGCTCATTAGTGCACGTAATACAGATGGGAGGACATATAATTTATCTACTGTCTCAGAGGTGGCTGCCCTTATTGTGGGAGATATGGAGAACACAGTTGATAGTAGGGACATTGTGGTTGAGGAACGCTCTAGTAGACTACAACGTATATCAGAGCTACATGCTTCTTATTTAGCCTTGCAGTACCTTATTCTCTTTCCGCGTGGAGAGGATGGTCATAGACTTGACATCCCTCATAGTCAACATTCTATAGCATCTTCAAGTAGCAATGAGAACACTAGGGATAAGTTAACCTTGAGGGAGTGGTTTACTTTTCGCATTCAAGACAGATCATCAGCCAAGGAATATCCAACTATTTTGATGGGAGGTATATTCTTTTGGACCTAATTAGTTTTTTTGTGCTTATTAATTTTTTCCTTTTTTATTTAAATTTTTTATTATTTTAACCTTCAATTAATTTAGTGTTTAAATATATGGTTTCTTTAAAAAAAATTGTTCTAACTTTATTTATTTGTCAGGAAAACTATTTCAATAATTTGTTGCTGACGGTTGCACGATGATAGAATCTGACCGCTTAAAGTACATCCGTTTCAACCAACCAAAGTTGCGGTCGGAGAACTTCAAGAATCTAGAAAATGCAACCGCTATAGAACAAATGAACCCGTCCTCCGCTGGTGTTCGTTTCATTGTCCCCTCATCTTTTAAAGGGAGTAAGGGTTACATGAGAGAAACATATCAAGATACAATGACCATTTGAAGGTGTTGTGGGTATCCTGATTTGTTTATTACCTTCACATGCAACCAAAAATGGCCTGAAATTACTAGGTTTGTTCAAAAGAGAGGACTACGGCCAGAGGATAGACCTGATATACTTACTCAAGTATTTAAGTTGAAACTCGACGAGCTCATGCGGGACCATAAAGAACGACATATTTTTGGACGAACAAGGGCAGGTGAATTTATCATTTTAATTATTTAGTTTACTTTTTAAACATATCTTTCACTACAAGAAAACAAGACAAAGGCGACAGACATGCTACAGTCGCCAATTTGGCGACAGAAAAAAAAACTCGGGCGACCAATACCCGTCGCCAATTTGGCGACTATAGCTTTTTATCCAAAAATCCGTATGAAATCCAAGGGCGACCGAATATTATCCAATTTGGCGACCGAAAACAGTCGCCAAATTTGGCGACCAATACCCGTCGCCAATTTGGCGACCAAAAACGGTCGCTAATAGCCTGTTAATTTTTTTTGCCAGTTTCTTCACCCCGTCCCTCATTCATTCTATCATCAACCAAAAAAAAAATCGCCAAGAAACCCGACGACCCGACGCCACCACCAACTACAACGACCACCGGACGCCACCACTCGCCGCCGCCATCCGCACACCACATCACCACATCACTACCGACCCTTTGTTTTTCTTTTTAATAAAGGTTTGTTTTCGACTCAAATTGATTTAATTACTCCAATCCTTCATATTTTGTTTAAGTTGTGATGCTTATTTAGTATCTAGTTGTAATTTATACATTAGTGATGCTTATTAATGTATGTAGTTGTAATTTAATTAGCATTTTTGTTAATTAATTTGAGTTAGGGTTAGAAATTGGGGTTTTTGTTAAATTAGTAATGTGATTTGATTAGGGGATGTAATTGAAGGTTATCTTGATAATATTAGTATTATTGAAGGTAGTAACTTAGTTTTAGTAATATTGAAGTAGTATTGTTGAAGGTAGTATAGTTTTATGAAGGTAGTATAATGTTAGGATTGTATAAATTTGCCTTATAATTAACGAAATTAAGTTAGAATGAGCATGATGTATAAATTTGTTAAATTAGTAATGTCATTTGATTAGGGGATTGTATAAATTTGCCTTATAATTTTGACAACTTATTTAATATATAATGACCTAGTACCCGTTTAAGAATTACTCATTAGGAGCAATTCTTGAATAGTCCCCATTTTGGGATAGTATTTGTACGTTTCAAGTCACTTAAGTAGTAAACACATAGTTGTGATTTTATTAATGAGAAAAGAATTTGGTTGCAATTTTCTCCAATGTTCTCTGAATACATATGTGGAATATGTATCTTTTCCACATTGTGTATTTGGAGAACTAAGGGGAATTGTTTAATTTTTTTCTCATTAATAATTCACAAATGTGTGTTTGCTAGTGACTTGAAACATACATTGATGGGTTTAGGTTGGAGTGATAAGGACCCAATTAAAATCTTGAAATTAGCATAAAATGGAGGATGAGATAACCATTGCTTTTTTTGTTGAAATTAAATATTATTATTTAAAATGGTTAGTTTGCTATATATTGCTTATAGATTAAAATGAAGAGATCTGAACGTAGCTGGATGTACGAAGAAAGAGTAGATAAGAAGAAACGTCCTATCGCTAGATTTGTAAAGGGAGTTCGTGGATTTATTGAATTTGCTAGATGTCAAGATTCATATGATTTGGAACAACATAAACTTAGGTGTCCTTGTACTAAATGTAAAAACTTAAAATATTTATTTGACATTGAAGTAGAAGAGCATCTTGTGACAAATGGTTTTTTTCCAAACTACTACAATTGAATCTCCCATGGAGAAAAATATTATCCCGAAAAGCTTCAAATCCAACAAAATGAGAACCCATATAGAGAAATGGTACTTGATGCCTTTCAGTCTAATGATTTCTGATGGGGCACATTCTGCACCCGCTGACCAAGTCAACACATTGAGCAAGGTCAAAGATATTCACAGCAAGTCAACGGCTTAGACAGCCTAACCGACGAGGCCTGTCGGCCTGTCAGATGGGTCCCGGCCGGGGCAACCAACCAGCCGGGGCACACATCCATGAACTCATATCCAAGACCCCTCGGCGGTGGGTCAACAGAGCCCGCCGGCCTGCCATAGGTCCCTCGGCCGAGGGGTAGATCAGTCTTTCCACCTGCTAGCCACTTGGCCACTTGGCCACTACGTGACAAAAGGTGAAAGTCTATAAATACTCCTCAACTATCATTGAGGAAAGGATCCACAATTTAACCTAAGAATCACTATTCATCTGGTAATATCTTCCTTATCTCTCTACAATACGTACTTTGCCAAGTAACAACCACTTACCTCTCTAAGTTACTGACTTGAGCGTCGGAGTGAGTTCGCTCGGTCCAAAGCCGAGCCCTCAGTTTGTTCATCGTTTCAGGAGACCGCAAGGAGGATTCAACTAAAGACGTCATTCTACAAGCACGGGTGGTAACGTATAACTGCTCTGGAATTACACCCGGAACAATTTCATTAATGACGACCGTGTACCAATGATTGATGAAGAACAACCAAACCCAAGAGTAAAAGCCTTTTTTGACATGCTAAGTGCTTCCGGAAAAACCTTATATGAGGGGAGTAGAATGACATTGTTACAAGTTGCATCCAGGATAGTTTCTTTAAAATGTGAGTATAATATGCCATTTAAAGCCGTTGATAGTATTGCTACGTTGGTTGAGGATGTTATACCCGATAATAATGTTATGACCCGAAATTTCTATAATACCAAGAAAGTGGTCAAAGGTCTTCAACTTCCACATGAAAAGATTGATGCATGTCCTAAAGGATGTATGCTTTTTTGGAAAGATGATGCTTTGCTTGACAAATGTAAGAAATGTCAAAGGGATAGATATGAGACAAGTGAAGGAAATATTGTTTTAAAGGGGAAGAAGGGTAATAAAAGGAGTGGAAAGAGAAAGAAACCAATATCAGAAAACACATTAATTTATTTTCCATTAGCTCCTAGACTTCAAAGAATGTATGCCACGAAAAATCTTGCCAACCAAATGAGATGGCACAAAGAAAATCCTCGTACACCAGGAAAGATGTGTCATCCGAGTGACGGGGAGGAGTGGAAGCGTTTTGATAGGTTATATCCCGATTTTGCCGAGGAACCTCGCAATGTGAGACTTGGCTTGTGTACGGATGGGTTTGACCCTTTTGGTCAGTTTGGTAGAAACTACTCATGTTGGCCCGTAATGACCACGCCGTACAACTTACCTCCTTGGCTTTGTCTGAAAAGACAATTTATTTTCCTCTCTTTACTTATTCCCGGTCCTGATAACCCAAAAAACCATCTGGATGTTTATTTACAACCGTTGGTGGAGGAACTGAAGTATTTGTGGGAAGTTGGTGTAGAAACATTTGATGTGTCTAAGAAGCAAAATTTCCAACTAAGAGCTTCATTGTTATGGACTATAAATGATTTTCCCGCATATGGTATGCTATCAGGATGGGCAACCGCTGGGCGAAAGGCATGTCCTTATTGCATGGATAGGAGTAAAGCATTTTATCTTCCTAATTCCAAAAAAATTAGTTGGTTTGATTGTCATAGATGTTTCTTACCGGATGTACATATTCATAGAGAGAACAAGAAATATTTCTTAAAAGGTAAGGAGGTGCGTGACAATGCTCCGGTTCGACTCAAGGGGATGAGATATGGGAGGTCAGACGTGATTTGCCATCAACTCGTCGATGGGATCAAGAAGAGTTTAAAGAGTTGAAAGAGAAAAAAAATGGTTGGTTTAAAAGAAGTATTTTTGGGAGCTTCCCTCTTTGGAAAACAATGTTGATCAGACACAATTTGGATGTGATGCACATAGAGAAGAACTTCTTTGAGTTACTTATTCATACGATTATGGATGTAAAAGGAAAGACACGTGATGATATTAATTCAAGAATAGAATTGAAGAAATTTTGTGATCGTCCTAAACTTCATATTCGTAAGGATGGGGCTAAACCAAAAGCCATATTTACTCTTGACAAAGCTCAAAGAAAGGTATTGTGCGATTGGATAGGAAACTTGAAGTTTCCCGATGGATATGCATCCGATTTGAGCCGTTGTGTTGATTTGAAGGAACTGAAGTTGAAAAGGTTGAAAAGTCATGATTGTCATGTTTTCATGGAGCGCTTATTACCCGTGGCTTTTAAAAATTTACTCCCGACTACGATTTGGAATGCGATTCTGAGAAATAAGTCAATTTTTTAGAGATTTATGTTCCTCCACGATATCAGTTGAGGACATGAGTCGTTTAGAAGAGCAAATACCAGAAATTTTGTGTAAACTTGAGATGATATTTCCGCCTTCTTTTTCAATTCGATGGAGCATCTACCTATCCATTTGCCATATGAAGCTAAAGTTGGTGGACCCGTCCAATATAGGTGGATGTATCCTTTCGAAAGGTTTCTTAATCATGTGAAGAAAAAAATTGGTAATAAAGCTCTTGTGGAAGGTTCTATATGCAATGCCTACCTAACGGAAGAGATTGCCAATTTTTGCTCTCTTTATTTTGAAAAACATATTGAGACCAAAGCAAAATACTTGAATATTGATGAAGCAGATGAACTAGATACAAGTATACCCAAGTGTTTTCAAATGCAGGATGAAATAGGGTGTTCATCAGCTGGGGGAACAAGATTTCTGGATGACAAGGAGTATAACCGTGCCCACCTTTATGTGCTATCTAATTGTGAGGTTTTGGAGCCATATGAAGCTCAATTTGTGACAGATTTCATTAAAGAACACCCAAATGTGAACAGAGAGGATGTTTGGCATAAGCATGAGGATCAATTTCCGGCACTGGTTTCGGAAGCATGTATGTAAGCTAAATATTCAAGATGATGTGATAAGAAGCTTGGCTTTGGGTCCTTCTCGAAAGGCTGTGACGTGGAATCGATATTCAGTTAATGGGTTTAAGTTTCAAACATTTGACTATGGCAAAAGTAAGGCTAAATGCAACTACGGCGTTACTATTTCTTCTCTTGATGGCAATGAATATTATGGCATATTAGAGGATATCTTTGAGTTGTGCTACAATGGCCGGGATCGGAGTTATAAAACCGTCTTATTCAAGATTCAATGGAGGGATAATTCCGTAGCTGGAACGAGAGTCCATGATCGTTACAAACTCGTGGAAGTGAATCATACTCGAACCTACTCTCAATATGACCCATTTATACTTGCACAACAAGTTTATCAAGTTTATTTTGCATCTCTTCCGAGCACAAGTAATGATAGACAACAAAAGCAATGGTGGGCCGTTTTTAAAACAAAGGCACGATCAGAAGTTGATACATCTTTTTTCCAAGAAGAGGTTGTATCAGAAAGAGTTTTGTCCCCAGTTGATCATGATGAAATTATTTATGCAAATGAGATAGAAGCGGAGGAGGAGTTAGAAGAGGAAGAAGAAGAGAATGATAAGGAGAGGGATGGGATAGAAGAGGGGGAAGAAGAAGAAGAAGAAGAAGAAGAAGAAGAAGAAGAGGATGATGATGATGATGATGATGATGATGAGTAAGAGAAGGTATTGAAAGTATACATATCAAAATTTGGAAACAATTATTAGCGTTTTATTTTTTCTTTTATACCTGTTTATTAGGTTTTATTTTTTTGTATCTTATAATAATTATCCTGTAATATTTGCTAACACTTTTTATTCAATTGTAGTACACATGGCTCGTGGAGGAGGTAGGCAGCGCGGAGGCTATAGTGAGGGAGGTAGTAGCTCCCGAGAGCAGGAGGAGGACGTTGACCGTTCTACTACGGAGGTGAGTGAGGAGGAGGAGGAGGAGGAGGAGGAGGAGGAGGTTGCTATACCCCGACATACTGACGGCAGGATGATCCTTGATCCGAATGGTCTTTGGTAATTTTTTATTCATTCTAGTTTGTAATTTTTTTATTTAGTAATAAATGACTTTTTTTAGACATATGTTATACATTTTTTTCCTATATAATTATGTTTTTAACATGTTTGATTTCAGGTTTAGAAGTCAAACAGTTGTTCGTGGTGTGACTAATAGCACCCAAGAGAACATGACACACGGCGTTACTTGTTGGAGTAACGCTAGTGATGAAGATAAGGAGATGTGGTTCAACAACTTCCGGGTATCTATTTATAAAATATATATTATTAAATATAATTTATTTATTTTGATTACCTTATTATTAATTTGTTTCTCATCTATGTGTTTACTTTTTGTAGCGTGTGTTCTATTGGCCAACCGACCTTGAGCGCCTAGTTTGGCAAATGTATAATGACATTGGCAAGAAGAGGCTAAGGGACAACATGTATAAGGTGTCTAAGAGGAAGAAGGCGTCATCTTTCATGAAAGGTATTTAGTTTCTTTTAATACCCGTAATTAGTTAAAATTCATTACATATTTTGAAACTATATTAATTAATAATTGTTATTTTATTGATTATAGGTTCGTCATATGAGGAATATACCAAGTACCGGAACAGTCCTGAGTTCAAGGAAGTATCGGCCCGGAACAAGATCAACAGGAAAGGAGGAGATCAGGACGCGGAAGTTGAGCCTACTCATTATGAAGGGTCTCAATCTTTTCATGATCGTGTGGTGTTAGATGTAAGTTATTTGTCTTAGCTTTTAATTTAATAGTCTTCTAATTTAATTAGTCTCATTAATTATCATGTTTGAGTAACAATTTCTTTGTTTTTTTTTTCCGGAAGACCAAGAAGAATAAGGGCAAGGTACCCACGATTGTTGATCTCTTTGTTGACACTCACGCAAAGAAGACAAGCAAGGGCAAGTTGATCTTCGCGAAGGAAAAAGATCAACAGTTATATGTAAGTGTCAAAAAATAAAAATTTCTTAGCTTTTTAAAGTATATGTTTTATCAATTTTTAGATAAGTAACCTCTAACCATTAATGTTTTATCAATTTTTTAGGAACAATTCCTTGTCCGTAGGAAGAACAACCCGGAAATTGATGACAATGAGCTATGGTTTGATCTTGTTGAGGGGTTCCAAAGAGGAGATGTGTATGGAGCCGGGTCAGCAAAGGAGATTTTCTACCCTCCTACAAGAAGAAGAGGGTCAATTTCCTCCCAACAACAACCTTATACCCCAAGTGTCGTAAGTGTGCTCCAAGCTCAATTAGCCGCCAGGGAGAGGCAGGATGTCGAGAGGGAGAGGCGGGATGCCGAGAGAGATGAAGAAATTCGGAGGATGAAGGAGGAAATGGACCGGATGAACTCCTTCTTCGTCAATTGCAACACTGGGTGGCGCCCGCAACCAAAGGATCCTAGAGATCCTAATTATGGAGGTGGTAGTGGAGCGGGAGCAAGTTTCCCTGTTATGTAGTTTTTTAGAGAACATGTTATTCCCGGATAATGTTAGATGACCAAAACTCGTAGTTGTGTGTATGGAGCATGATTTTCTTTATCAAGTTTTGTTGTGTTGGCTTCCCATGTGTTCTCTGCTGGAAGTGTTGGTTTATTTGCAGGTTTTTACGTATTTGGCTAGGTCAAAAACGATTTTTAGGCTAAAAAAAATGTAAATTTGGCGACGGATACTGGGCAATTGGCGACGGGAAACCGTCGCTAAGTTTCTGATCATGAATTAATTTTAGGGTCATTGGCGACGGGAAACATTGCAATTGGCGACGGAAATCAGTCGCCAAAATGGCGACCAAAAACAGTCGCCAAAATGGCGACCAAAAACCGTCGCCAATCCTGAAGATTTGGAGGTGACGTGGCTTGAAAAAAGGCGACTGATGACAGTCGCTAAATTGGCGACCCAACACAGTCGCCAAATTTGGCGACGAGTTTCTGTCGCCCGCTTTAAAAAAATTCAGTCGCCAAAATTGGCGACGAAGTTCTGTCGCCAAAAGCGACTAAACCTAGCTACGAAGTGCGGGCGACGGGCCTTAGTCACTTTATTCTTAATGGCGACTGTTCTCAGTCGTCTTTTATGGTCGCCAATTACCTTATTTGTTGTAGTGTTTTATAATCTTTAGCTGGAATAATTTTAATAATTAACTCCATTTAATTAACTAATTTTTTTTCGGATTTTTTTTTCCAGTTGTTTACACTATTGAATTACAAAAACGTGGCCTCCCTCATGACAAGTTCCCAGACGTCGTCGATGTTGACCGTATTATAAGTGTTGAAATTCCAGACCCCTTAGAAAACCCAACCCTTTATGCAACAGTCAAAGATTGTATGATTCATGGTCCATGTGGAGAACTTAACCCAGATGCGTCATGCATGATTGATGGAATTTGCTCTAAAAAGTTTCTAAAGAGGTTTAATGAAAGAACTACTGTTGACGGTGATGATTATCCAGTTTACAAGAGAAGGGAGAATGGAACAACAATTGAGAAAAATGGTAAAACCATTCATAACGGATATGTTGTTCCATACAATGTAGATTTATTGTTGAAATATCGTGCTCACATTAACGTTGAATGGTGCAACCAAGCAAGATTCATCAAATACTTATTCAAGTACATTAATAAAGGATATGACCGTGTCACTGTTAGTGCAACTCGCAGCAATAATGGTACTCAATTTTATTCATTTATTTTCTATTTCATAATTTTTGGCATAAAAATTTACACTTAAATGTCTTATGATGCCTTTTTTTTAATAGGTAGTCAAGACCCAAATCAAAATGATCAAATACATACGACTGCCGTTACATTTCACCATGTGAAGCAATTTGGAGAATTTTTGCCTTTCCTATTCACTATAGCCCCCCCCCGTTTTAAGGTTGGATTATCATCTACCTAATGAGCAAAACGTTATTTTCCATGATGACGATCCATTTGACGAAGTGGTAGAAAGGTCTTCAGGAGGTAGGACAAAATTCACAGCTTGGATGGAATATAACAATTTGAAATCTGATGGTATAGATCTAACATATTGTGAGTTTCCACAAAAATTTGTATGGAAACAAAAGGAAAAGGTATGAAAACTGAGGGAAAAAAGATTTAGTCTTGGCAGAATGTATCATATGTCTCCAAATGGTTGTGAGAGGTACTATTTGATAACTCTACTGAACTTTGTAAAAGGCAAATCATATAAAGATATTCGAACTGTAAATGGAGTCCCTCACACAACTTTCAAAGAGGCCTGCTACGCTTTAGGCTTACTTGGTGATGATAAAGAGTACATTGATGCCATTGAGGAAGCGAGTTATTGGGGGACGGGATTTTATCTTAGGAATTTTTTCGCAACCCTTTTGCTCACAAATAGCTTAGTGAAGCCGGAATTAGTGTGGGAGAAGACGTGGAAGTTATTATCAGATGATATCTTACACAGAAGACGAACGGAACTACGTAACCCAGGTACTTGGATCCATAATTTACGTTATTCAGTAGTTCCATATAGTAACGTTCTCTTCCATTAACCGAAATTTTTGTATTTTTCGTGATTACAGATCTGCAACTCACAGACGAGTAGTTGCAGACTTACGCACTATCCGAGATTGAATCTTGGTTGCAAAGAAATGGTAGTTCCCTGCGTAAGTTTGTCAACATGTCATATCCGGACGTTGACATTCTTGCTTCGTGCTCGAATAGGCTCTTGGCAGATGAGTTATCTTACGATAAAGATGTTTTGAAGAAGGAACATGAAGTGCTTACTTCTTCAATGACAGATGAACAGAAGTCAATTTATAGAAAAATCATGTACTCCGTTGAAAATGTCAAGGTGGTGTATACTTTGTTTATGGGTATGGGGGAACCGGTAAGACTTTCCTCTGGAAAACCTTATGCGCTGGAATAAGGTCGAAAGGTGAAATCGTTATAGCTGTCGCTTCAAGTGACATTGCAGCTATCCTTCTTCTAGGAGGGCGGACAGCCCACGCCCGACTAAGCATATCTATTAATGTCGATGAAAACTCCACGTGTCATGGAATACGACCAGAAACCGATTTGGCAGAGCTATTAAAAAGGGAAAAGCTTACCATATGGGACGAGGCACCTATGGTTAATCGTTATTTTTTTGAAGCTCTTGATAGAAGCTTGAGAGATATCATGAGAACTTCACCGGAAGGAGACCCTGAAAAACCATTTGGAGGAAAAGTTGTGGTCTTTGGCGGTGATTTTCGACAAATCTCGCCTGTTATACCTAAGGGAAGCAGGCAAGATATTGTTGGTACTGCTATCAGTTCTTCTCCTTTATGGAGATATTGCAAGGTTAGAACATAATGTCTATTTTATTTTACCATCAGCTTCTACTATAATGCTACCATAGTTACATTTACTTCGTAATTCAATTCTGACCCTCTTATTTAATTATTAAATTTAAGGTTTTAAAACTCACGAAAAATATGAGACTCCAAGTCGGAAGTGCAGAGTCAGACGTTGATGAAATCAGATAATTTTCAGAGTGGATTCTCGAAGTCGGTGATGGTTTAGCTGGTGGCCCAAATGATGGTGTATCTAACATTGAATTACACTACAAGAAAAACTAAAACAGGCGATCGAAATTTGGCGACTGATAGTGGTAGTCGCCAAATTGGCGACTGATTTTCGGATTAGCGAATCTGGCGACTGACTTTTTTAAAAAGGGAATCAAATGTGGCGACTGATTTTTTACATTTGGCGACGGATTTAGGGGTAGTCGCCAATATGAATTTCAGTCGCCAAAATTTTTAATAGAATCAGCCGCTCCTCTCTCCTACTTTACTCTTTACGAAACAAAAAAAAAAAAAAAGAAGAGCGACGATAGCGGCGACGACACTAGCAACGAACAACACCACACAACCACCCTTCCACCGCCACTTCCACTCTTGTAATTAGGTTAGTTTTTTTTGTTTAATTTCAGTTTAATTAGTTTAATTTGTTAGATTAATTTTTAGTTAGTTTGATTAATTTGTGGTTAGTTTGTTAGATTTTTTTGTAGTTAGTATATTAGATTAATTTGTAGTTAGATTTAGTTTAATTTGTGTTTGAATTAAAAGGGAATGATTAAAGGGGTTTGTGTTTAGGTTTAGGGTTATGGGTGGGGGTTGGTCGGCCTTGGGTGGCGGTTGTCGGCCGTGAGTGGGCCGTGGTGGGCCGTGGGTGGGGTGGGTCGTGGGGTGGCCTTGGGTGGGTCGTGGGTGGTGTTTGGTGTTGGGTAGTTAAGTGAAACCGTCTCATTATCATTAGTATTAAGCTAAGTGGAACCGTCTTAATTAATATTATTATTATTATTATTACTAAGTTAAGTGAAACCGTCTTATTATTATTAATATTAAGCTAAGTGAAACCGTCTTTTGCATTAATGGAATTAGCTAAGTGGAACCGTCTTTTGGATTAAGATAAATTAGCTATTAGCTAAGTGGAACCTTTCCTGCAAAAAAAAAAAAAAAAAAAAAAAAAAAAAGTGGAACCTTCTTTAGGACTTGATTTTCATAAATTTAGTTTGATGATTCATGTTATTGATGAATTGAGGTTGAATAACCCTGTTTTTTTTTGTTTTTCTTTTCTCCTTTCAGGGTTGTCACCGCGCTGCTGAGCACCACCGTCCGCGGTAGCTGTTGCTTCTTTTTTTCTTTTCATTTTTGCTTTTACTTGAATAGGTAACCTCCTCTTACCAGTTACCTTTTAAATTTAGTAATTTTAGTTCAAATTATGCTACGGACTTTAGGATAGAAACCTTTATTATGTGGTTGAATTGTGCTATTGATTGACTTAACTAATTTAGTACCAAGTGTGTTGTTGTTTATCTTAAACTTTAAATTAGTGTTAGTTTGATTTGATGTTGACTTAGTACCCGTTCAAGAATTACTCATTAGGAGTAATTCTTAAATAGTCCCCATTTTGGGACTGTCTTTGTACGTTTCAAGTCATTTAGGTAGTAAACACGTACTTGTGATTTATTAATGAGGAATGAGTTTGGTGGCGATCTCTTTAATGTTCTCCGAATACATGTATATGTGGAGTAATTAGATTACATTGATGTGTATTTGGAGAACTGAAGGGAATTGCTGCCAAATTTTTTCTTCATTAATAAATTACAAGTGTGTTTGTTAGTGACTTGAAACGTACATTGACGGGTTTAGGTTGGAGTGATAAGGACTCCATTCGAAGATGAATTACTTATTGACAATACTTATATATTGTTTTCATATGTTTATTGTATAATGTGGAGTATAATGTTTAAATTTTGTATGTAATATTATTGTTATTTTTTAAAAATGTTTAAATTATTGTGGGGTCTTCTTTAGATTAAAATGAAGAAATTGGAACGTTCATGGATGTATGAAGGAAGATTAGACCATTCTAATAAGAAAAGACGTCCTACCGCTAGATTTATAAAGGGTGTTAGCGAGTTTATTGAATTTTCTAAACAACAAGATGAATATGACTTGGTAGACAAAAAACTTAGGTGTCCTTGTGCCAAATATAAAAACCTGAAATACCAGCTTGACATTGTAGTAGAAGAACATCTCATTATAAACGGGTTTAAGCCAAATTATTACAATTGGATTTCACATGGAGAAGCATATTATCCAATTCATGAACAAGCTCACACCCAACAAATACAAAATGATGAGAACCCATATAGAGAGATGGTTGTTGATGCTATGGATTCCACTATTTTTAATAGTGATGACCATACAACCATTTCTGAAGAACAACCGCCACACCCACAAGTAAAAGCCTTTATTGACATGTTAAAAGCCTCAGAAAAACCCTTGTATGAAGGAAGCAGAATGACATTGTTACAAGCCGCTTCTAGGCTAGTTACCTTGAAATGTGAGTTTAATATGCCATTTCTTGCTGTTGATGGCATTGCCTCGTTCCTTGAGGAATCTTTCCCCGATGATAATATCATGACCCGAAGTTTCTACACTACCAAAAAAGTAGTTAAAGGTCTTCAGTTACCGCATGAAAAGATTGATGCATGTCCTGAAGGATATATGCTATTTTGGAAAGATAATGCTTTGCTTGACAAATGTAAAGATTGTGGGGCGGATAGATATGAGACAAGTGAAGGAGATACAGTTTTGGTGTTGAAAAAAGGCAACGATAGTAAGAGGGCCAAAAAGAGTAAGAAACCAATAGCATGTAACCAATTGTTTTACTTTCCTCTCGCACCAAGACTTCAAAGAATCTATGCCACCAAAAACATTGCCGAACAAATGAGATGGCACAAAGAAAACCCACGTGCTCCGGGGAAGATGAGTCATCCTAGTGATGGGGAAGAATGGAAACGATTTGATCAGATGTATCCTGAATTTGCCAAGGAACCCCGCAATGTACGACTTGGCTTGTGTACGGATGGATTTGATCCTTTCGGTAATTTTGGGAGGAAGTATTCTTGTTGGCCCGTTATGGTCACACCATACAACTTACCACCTTGGTTATGTATGAAAAGACCATTTATCTTCTTGTCACTTATTGTTCCCGGACCAAAAAGCCCGAAACGTAATTTGGATGTTTATTTACAACCATTGGTGGAGGAGTTGAAATATTTGTGGGAAGTTGGGGTGGAAACTTATGATGTGTCTAAAAAACAAAATTTTCAACTTAAAGCTTCCGTTTTATGGACGATAAATGATTTTCCCGCCTATGGTATGCTAGCTGGGTGGTCTACACAAAGACAAAAAGCATGTCCTTGTTGCATGTAGGAAAGTAAAGCATTTTGGCTTCCCAATAGCAAGAAAATAAGCTGGTTTGATTGTCATAGATGCTTCTTACGAGAGGGAAATCCACATAGGAGGAACAAGAAAGCTTTAAATTCACAAAAGGTAAAGAGGTGCTTGATGCCCCTCCGAAACGAGTGCCTGGGGATGAGATATGGAAGACCGTATGTGATTTACCATCCCCTGTTGATGGTACCGAAGAAGAATTTAAAGAATTGAAAAAGCAGAAAAACGGTTGGTTTAAAAGAAGCATTCTTTGGGACCTTCCTTATTGGAAGACAATGTTGATAAGACATAATTTGGATGTAATGCACATAGAAAAGAATTTCTTTGAGCAACTAATTGACATGATCATGGATGTAGAAGGTGAAAAATGTGATAGCATTGCTTCTAGAAAAGATTTGCAGAAATTTTGTCATCGTCCCAAATTACACATTCGCGGCGACGGGTCTAAGCCAACATCCATTATCACTCTCGACAAAGCTAAGAGAAAGGTATTGTGTGAGTGGTTACAAAATTTGAAGTTTCCTGATGGGTATGCATCAGATTTTAATCGATGTGTTGATCTTAAGAAGCTGAAGTTGTAAGGCTTGAAAAGTCAGGATTGTCATGTATTCATGGAGCGATTATTACCCGTTGCTTTGAAACACCTCGTGCCGACAAACGTTTGGAATGCAGTTGTTGAGATTAGTCAATTCTTCCGATATTTATGTGCCTCTTCAATATGTGTGGATGACATGATTCGTCTGGAAGAACAAATACCACAGATATTGTGTAAGCTTGAAATGATCTTTTCTCCTGCATTTTTTAACTCCATGGAGCATCTACCGGTTCATTTGCCATATGAAGCCAAAGTTGGGGGACCCGTCCAATATAGGTGGATGTATCCATTTGAAAGGTAATTAAGATAATCTAGCTACTTTTAAATTAAAATTAATAATAATAACTAATCTATTTATTATATGTTAACTTTATTATTAATAAAACTCATTATTAACTTTTATAGGTTTCTTAATCATTTGAAGAAAAAAAATTGGTAATAAAGTTAGGGTGGAAGGTTCTATATGCAATGGTTATTTAACGGAAGAGATTGCAAACTTTTGTTCTCTTTACTTTGAAAAACATATAGAAACCAAAGCAAAAAACTTGAATGTTGAGAAACCGGATGAAATAGACGGAAGTTTACCCGAATTTTTTCAAACTCAAGATGATGAAGGGTGTTCATCAAAGGGGTAAATAAGATATTTGGATGATAAGGAGTATAATCGTGCCCACCTTTACGTGCTATCTAATTGTGACCTCTTGGAGTCATACGAAACACAGTTTGTTAATGATTTCATTGAGAGGAATCCTAATAAGTAAGGATGATGTTTGGGACAAACATGAGGACCAATTTCCAACATGGTTTCAGAAACATGTAATTGAGTTGAATAATAAAGATGATTTGATAAGAAGTTTGGCTTTTGGTCCTTCAAAAATGGTAAGAACGTGGAATCGATACTCGGTTAATGGGTTTAATTTTCAAACATTCAACCACGGTAAAGGTAAGGCTAGGTGCAATTGGGGGGTTACTATTTCTTCTCTTGATGACAATGAATATTATGGTATAGTTGAAGATATCTTTGAAATTAGTTATAATGGACGTGACCGAGCTTATAAAACTGTCTTATTCAAGGTTGACTGGAAGGATAATTCTGTGGCTGGAATGAGAGTACATGAACAATACAAGCTTGTAGAAGTGAATCGTACTAGAACATACTCTAAGTATGATCCATTTATACTTGCACATCAGGCTCATCAAGTGTATTTTGCTACTTATCCAAGCACAACAAATGATAAAAATCAAAATGCGTGGTGTGCAATCTTTAAGACAAAGGCACGGTCACAAGTTGATACAACTTTTTTCCAAGAAGAAAACGTTTCAAATGAAACACTTTTGTCTCCACTCGATGAAATCAACTATGAGCATGAGAATAAAGATGGTGAAGACATGGAAGATGAAGAATATTATGATGTGGAAGAGAGACTGTCGGGGGAGGATGAGGCGGAGGAGGAGGAGAGAAGGGAAGAAGAGGAGGAGAGGAGGGGGGAAGAGGAGGTGAGGAGGTGAGGAGGAGAAGGGAGGAGGAGAAAATGAGGAGGAGGGATGAGGGGTTTGGAGATGAAGATGATTATGATGATGAAGATGATGAGGATGAGGATGAGAAGGAGGACGACGACGATGATGAGTATGATTAAATTGGTATAATTTTGTATTCCTCAAGAGTAAATAATTAAAATTTAGAAGTTCGTATAATTTTCATTTATCATTATTTGTGTTAATTTTTATTTATATTACTGCAGATGGCTGGAGCAGGTCGAGGTAGGAAGCGTGGAGGCGGCTCAGGTTATGGACAGAGTACGCGTGCGGAGGAGGAGGAGTTTGTGCGTGAGGATCCGATGCAGACAGACGGTGACGGTGACGGTGACGAGACTGACGCTACCGACGAGGCAGTACAGGTGCCGATACGGTACACTTCGGATCATCGGATGATACTTGAGCCGGCGGGATTATGGTAAGTCTTATTCTTTATTAGTCTATTATTATTATTATTATTATTATTATTATTATTATTATTATTATTATTATTATTATTATTATTATTATTATTATTATTATTATTTTGTAAAATAATAATTGTTTCTAATTTTACATGTTCAAAATAACTGCAGGTTTATGGACGATTGCGTGATACGAGGTGTCACGAAAAGCACGAAGACTAATTTCGTGGGTCCAATTCCTACATCGTGGACACAAGCTTCTAATGCACAAAAAGAGGCGTGGTTCAATAACTTTCGGGTATATATTTTCCGTAGTTATTTGTTTTAGAAACCAAATAATTAATTTTGATAAATTTTTTAAGAACCAAGGTTAGACTTTTATTTTATACTGAAATGAAATTTTGTCGCCTTTTTTTTTGTAGCTATCATTTTCTTGGGAACCGTCTCAAGAACAGAATGTCCGTAACAGGTACAATGAAGTCGGTACTCGACGATATCGGGACGTGATCTGGAAGACGGTCAGGCGTCCGAAGGAGACAGAGAACATGAAAGGTATTTAATTAACTTGTTTTGTTATTTGTATTAATTAGCATATACTCTCTTATATTATAAATAATATCATTAACTTATTAGTTATGATTTCATATGTGTAATTGCAGGTGAGAAGTATGAAGGCTTAATAAAGCATACCAAAAGTGAAGCTTTTCAGAAGAAGTCTAAGCAAGCATCCCTCAACAAAAAAGGAGGAAAGGAATATGCCGTGGTCGAGCCTACTCATTACGGGGGATCACGATCGTTCTGGGATCGTGTATTGGGTGTAAGTTTGTCTATTATTTCACACTTTTTTTGGTTTTCAATGCAACATGTTTATTTTATGTTAGATTTTTTGTTGATTTTCTAATATGTATGTTTTTTTTTCATTCAGAAAGGAAAGAAGAAGCTAAAGCCGATTGCGACGATACCGGAACTGTTTCTGAACACGCATTCCACGGTTGACCACAAAGGGGTTAGAAGTTGGACTAAGCCAAAAGACAAGGAATTATATGTAAGTTTTCCCTAACACTTAATTTTTATTAATTTATTCTCTTTTAAAATGTCTTATATAAGCTGGTTACCATATTAACTTACTACCATTTGTTTAATATTGTAGGATGCATTTGAACATGAAAAAGCCGTCAATCAAGAAAAACCGGATAATGACATATGGTTTGAGTTGGTGAATGGCTTCAAGAAAGGGTACGTGTATGGTACCGGAAGTTCAATACCGGCTTTCTATGAGAACACGCGTAGGATATCGACTTCAACAATTCCCAGCACCACGTATCAACCGGGAATTATTACTCAACTTCAAGCTCAAGTAAGAGAGCGTGATAAACGTGAAAGAAAACGTGATGAAGAATTCCGCCAAATGAAGGAAAAAATGACAATGTTTGAGACTTGGTGGCAAGGTTGTAACCCCGAACCTAGACCCGACTACGATCCAAATGATCCGCATGGTCCACAAGGGGGGAGTGGAGCCGGTGTTGGCTTCCACGTAAGATGATTTTAGCATGTAAGTTTGTAAAACTTGAACTTTAGACTTGAACTTTAGAATATCTTAGCTTGTAAACTTTCATTTTCAATATATGAAATGAAGTTTGGGAAAATGTGTGGTGTTGGGTTGAAATTTGAAATGTATGGTGTTGTGTGTGTTGAAGTTTAGGATGTATGGCGTTGTGGAACATCGGTTTGTATGCAGGTTGTAAATATTTGACTAGCAATGAAAACGAAAAAAACCACCAAAACATACAGCGGCTTTGGCGACTGAATGAAGGTAGTTGCCAAAATGGCGACTGACTTTCAGTCGCCAAATACCCTATCAGTCGCCAAATTTGACTCAGTGATATTGGCCTAGTCACCCAAATTTGGCGACTAAAAGGGATTTTGGCGACTGAAATGCAGTCGCCAATTTGGCGACTACCTTTAATCAGTCGCCAATTTGGCGACTCCCTTTTCAGTCGCTATTTTAGTCATTTGGCGACTGATTTTTCAGTCGCCAAATTTGGCGACCGACATTAGTCGCCAAAATTAGAAAAGGCGACTAAAATCTGCGACTGGCGTTTGGCGACTGAAATCAGTCGCCAAATTGATTTTAGTCGCCTTTTCTAATTTTGGCGACTAATGTCGGTAGCAAAGTCTATATTCCCCGCATCACCTTGACACCTTCCGACACTACCATGTTTCCAGTTAAGTTCGAAAGGAGACAATTTCCTTTAGCGATTTGCTTTGCCATGACTATTAACAAAAGTCAAGGACAATCTCTATCCCGTGTTGGACTTTATCTTCCTAGACCAGTCTTCACCCATGGGCAATTGTACGTTGCCTTATCTAGGGTTACAAGTAAGAAAGGTCTAAAAGTCCTTCTTCTAGATGAAGACAAAGGAGTGACTAATAAGACATCTAATGTTGTTTACAAGGAGATTTTCGACAAACTATAAATTTGTCTTAGATTTTCGTGATTTGATACACTATTCTATTTTTGTTTGTATTAGAACCTTATTTAAAGTAATTTATCTTTTATTTTAATTAATTTGTTCTTTCATTTTCCTTTCTCATTCGTCTTATAAATCTACTAATTTGATGCAACTAATATAACCACAATATTGACTATAATGTTACATTACGAAAAGCTATACTGGCAATAAGGATGAGCTAATAGAACATATAACAGAGAAGATTACCTTCTCTTATTTGTAAGGCGGGATTGACAATGCTTCTTATACCAGCTCTCCAACACTTTTTTAAAAGTATCACCTCACCTCATTACAAACACAACAACAAACATTTACAATTCTATTCACGACCATAATTTAAAGCTTATTTACAAACTAAAAGTATTGGAAACAGATATTATTACCTCACAAATTGTTGCAGGTTCAGGAAAAGTACAATTAAAATAAATCTAACCCTGCAAATGACAATACTATTATCGATCAATCACATTAAAAATAATAATTATAGTACAAATTAAAAAAACAATTATAGTGTTGGCAGTGTAAAATTGTCACCCAAAAAAAATCTGAAATATTCCTTTATATTCAGCAACAAAGTTAAAGATTTAATTACCATCCACTCCAAGCTTCAGTCCACATTAGTGGTTTGTTGGTTTGTTGGGCTTGAAATAATCACAGTAGAAATCATTGCATGTGTTTATCTATCAGCAATACATATGTAGAACCCGGAAAAACTAATCAGTTGATCCATCTATTAAAATACACTTTATGAAATCGCATTAGAAATTTGAAAGTGCCAAACTTCTGTTAATAACTCTATATAGTTTAAGAAGTCACATGAGAAAATCATCTTACCATTGGGTCAGGAGCATCATCTTCCTTGCACATCAACCACGGAACTCCAGAATTCAGACCAACTGCCATTTTTGCAGCCCAGTTTCTATAGGCTTCGCCTGCATCCCCAAATTCCTTATTTTCTGATCCGTATTCATTCTCAATCTGACATTACAGTTGATGTATGTGAGCATTTCACATATAAGTCAGTAAATCAGGAAAAACAAAACACAATCAAATTAATCACAAGTAACTTGTGAAATGTGAATACAATCAAAATCTAGCCAAAACAAACCCATTACTTCATAGTTGTGAGTTGTGACATCTTCAAAATAAAGCACCATCTATTCTACAATTTACACAATGAAAGAATTATTCTTTCCTTAATTAGCAAATCAACAAAAATATATTAAAAATCAATCACATAAATATATAGACGCCTAAAAATCAAATCTTTACTACACCCAACCAAACAAAATACCAGAATAAAACAATAAATAAACAAAAAATAATACAAAACACATGAAAATAATTAAATGATTACCTAAAACTCAAGCTAAAATACCATTTTCACACCAAAAATCAAATATTTTCTCCAATCACAAAACAAATTCAAACTAATACAATAATTAAACAAAATTAATACAAAACACATGAAAATAAACATAAAAAAATCAAAACTTTACTAAACCCAATCAAACAAAAATCAAAAGAATACAATAATTAACACAATAAATTAATACCCATTTAACTTAAACTCACATACAAGAATAAAATCAATCAAAAACACGATCTGGGTATTCTAATTTTTTTTGATCATATCTTAAACTACCTGAGGAGATTGATTCTAACTACTTTCACTATTTAACTATCATTTGTGTCAGTCTCACGATAATATTATCAAGAGACCGTCTCATATGAGAATTTGCGCAACTTCTGTGAAAAATAATGCCAGACATGAGATAGAATTATAGGACCTCCTCGAGATGCAAATAATCTCTCACTCTTCATCATCTGAACAATCTTCTGAGTGAAACCTTGCATTGCTTGCTGCACAATGAAAAAAAAAACACCCAAAAGAATAAAATGATCGTTTATTTAATCAAAAAGTCTCAATTGCTATAATAGCCCAGATCACGAAAAGTTTACTTCTTCCGTCCCAGTGAGAATACTTAAACAAAAATGCGAAATTTCAAACAACAAAAAGATAAAATCGTATATCAGAAAAAACTAACCTTGATCTACAATAATAACCTTAATATCAACAGATCCATCATTTTAGAAGATCTGGAGTTCCTATTCAACAACTTCCAACAACATGCAATAAAAAAAACAATTATAGTACAAATTAAAAAACGTGGATTGCTACTTTACCGGAATTAAAAAAAATAAAAAAAATAAAAAAAATAAAAAAAATAAAGACAAAATTGTATATCCGAAAAAACGAACCTTGATCTACAATAATAAATTAATAACCTTAATATCAACAGATCCATCATTTTAGAAGATCTGGAGTGCCTTTTCAACAACTTCCAACAACATGCAATAAAAAAAAAAAACAATATAGTACAAATTAAAAACAACTACTACTTTACCGAAATTAAAAAAAAAAAAAAAATAAAGACAAAATTATAGATCCGAAAAAACGAACCTTGATCTACAATAATAACATAATGAATCAACCATTTTCACGATTTTTATTGTCATTTTTCAATGATTTCGTAAATTAATGAAGAATTGTCGAATCTGGTTGAATAATCTTCAATCGTAAAGTGGTGACTGAGATGGATCGAGTTTGAGAACGAAGGATAGAAGAAGTTTGATCGAATTCATTAAGTTGATTTTGATGATGATTTAAGTGAAGGTTGAGGACGAGTGAAGGTTGAGGACGATATCAGAAGGGTGATGAAGAAGATGATATTGATTTTCATAATTTGATTGTAAAAAATGATTGTGTGTAATGAACTCTCGAGAATTATTTGTTTGGGCTGTTCAATTTGGGCTCTAACCACGACCCAATTTGAAATGAAAATGTTGCATACGTATGTCCGACCTCTAAACACGACACATAAACTGTTATTTTTTTTTGTTCTTTCAATTAAAAATTCATTATGAAAAGTTTTTTTTACTTAAAGTACTTAAATTTGTAAGTT
The DNA here is from genome assembly GCF_048544455.1 of Silene latifolia. Lineage (NCBI taxonomy): Eukaryota > Viridiplantae > Streptophyta > Magnoliopsida > Caryophyllales > Caryophyllaceae > Silene > Silene latifolia. The sequence continues at coordinate 20,082,519 of NC_133536.1, forward strand.
ATAATTTCCTTTTTCAACTATGTCTTAATTGTTTCATTTTAATCCCGTCTTACAACTTTTACTCCTATTAACATTATCATGTGTTATTTTATTAATTTACTTATCTTAAAGTTCTCAAATTTAAATGTTATAATTTCTGTATATATATTTTTAAATAGTACACATGTTCAGTAAATAAAATTGGTTATATAATTATTTTCACTACGCCCTCGGTTAATATTGTTTTTTACTACTCTTTTTTTTTTTAAGATTAAATTCATTATCTCTTTAATTTTATCAAACTCGAAACCGATCCCCAACTCGACCCGTTATGGACTCGATTCAATTTATAACCCGATTATTATTAAGCTCAATATCGATCAATTTGAAAGCGAATTACTGGTTACTCCTATTAACATTATCATATGCTATCTTATTAATTAATTTACATATCTTAAAGTTCTGAAATTTGAATGTTATAATTTATATTTTTATATTTTAATATTTTTAATGATATTATATTATTTCTTTTTTATTTTTAAAAAGTACACATGTTCAATAAATAGAATTGGTTATATAATAACTAAAATTTATAGTCATCTTTAGAAAAAAAATGTACACAAACCCGTGATTTTTCACGGGTGTTACACTAGTTATCTTTTTATTTTTATTTTTATTTTTATTTTTATTTGAGTTCAGTTCAGTTTAGTTCAATTCAGCTTCATTAAGTTCAGTTTAGTTCAGCTTCATTAAGTTCAGTTTAGTTCGAACAATTTCAGTCCAAAAGAACATGGCCTTAATGTAACAAAGAATTCTTTTCGAATCGATGAGTCGCCATCCGTGACATAAAAACACACAAACCGAAGTGTCGGACCCTAAATAGAACCTGGAGTGGTCGACCGATCGAGTCTGGACCCTCGTGGCCTTGTTCTTTTGTCTTGCAACTTTCCAAGTCGCATTATTTTCCCTTTTTCTTTAGTTTCCACAACCGACCAATCAAAATCAATCACTGCCGTAAAAAACTACGCATTACATTTCCTCCAAATTCTTTCATTTCTTTCTTATTTTTCCAATCAATCGTCAAATAATTTCTTCGCAATCACCAACAATGGCAACTTCTGACGATTCTTCCGACACTACGACCACCGCCGCCGCCGCCGATGAATCCACCACCGGCGACGGCGGAGATGAGGTTGCGGTGAACATACGGTGCTCTAATGGCTCCAAATTTACCGTAAAAACAAGGCTTGATTCATCTGTCCGAGATTTCAAGGTTGTTGTCGCACAGAATTCCGATGTTCCTGCCGAACAACAGCGATTGATTTACAAAGTTCGCATTTTAAAAGACGATCATACCCTAACTAGTTATGGTATTATTTCTCCCTCTTTTTTTTATTGTTTTTTTGTATTTTTTGTGATGTTTGGATATGATGATGTCGCGGATTATTCGTCGTCTGGATGATTTTCGCTTCGAATCGAGTTTTGATAGCTGGTTTGCGAACTGTGCGATTCGGCGATAGTATTTGGAAGAGTTTGTTTGATAATACTCACTCTGCCCCGATCAATTCTTTACGTTTGCTTTTGACACAATGGCCACTGATTTTGGAGAGGACATGCTTTATAAATAAATGACAAAAAGTGAAAAAAACAATTTAAATATGTGAAGGATTAAAACGAGATGCTAGAAAATGACTGAGATAGCAAAATAAGGAAAACGTAAAGTACTGACCGGGACGGAGAGGGTATGTTTGACCTTTGAACTGCTGATATGTTGGCAAACTCTTCATTTTAGTAGTTCTTGATTTTAAGCATTGGAAGGTTAGTTGATTGACAGTGAAGATGATGTTTTCCGGTTCATCTTAATTGGTGAGTGCAGGAATTTCTTGTGACTTATGGAGTAGGAGTATGGTGTGTTCTTGTAAATGTAATGATTGTGACACTTGATTGTTGACGAACTTTAATGACATTTTACTCGATAGTGATAAGAGCTTGCATCTACACTATGCTGTTTAGCCGTAGTAGCAATCTGCCAACTTTTTTAATAAAGAGACTACATTGGAGGAGTGCTTGGTATTGGTGCGTTTCAGACTTTCAGTGCCGTGTCTTGGGCCGAAATCATTGCCTTTTGAGGATAGTCTACATGTCAAATATGATGTAGAAGAATGATAATTCTGAATTCTGAGTAGTAGTCAACATTGTTCTTCAAAATGCATTGCTTAGACGTGAAGCACAGACTCAATCGTCTTTTTATCGTCTTATAATTCTTTCCGTGAAGAAAGGCTGTATACTGTGTTGTCTGGTATGGAACATTTGTGTTTCATTAGATGTCACGTTCTCACTTGTGCCGTGAAGTGAATAGGTTGAAATAAATTTGCTTATACCCCTGCTTTGGTTATGCGCGGTCAAAATCTCCTGTTTCTATTTTTTTAGGGTTTCAGCTTACAACAAAGGCAATCGACTCTTCTGTGTAACTAAGAACAAAATGCCAGGCAGTGGTCTCGTGACATCTAATCTTATGATTGTCCTTTTTTTTTTTTTTTTTGTAGTACCAGTAATCAACCAATTCATTTCAGTACTTGAATTTAATTTTCTTTTTCCTCATTGAATTTAGTACATTGAACTGCATTCATTGTCTTCGACATTCCTGTAGTATTCAGTTTAATTGTTTTCTGGTGAAATTTCCTCGATATTTTGTGGGCACACATTGATAAACTTCTCCCTATTCCTTGGAAGGTTTACAGGCAGATCATACAATTCATATGGTTCGTGGCTTTGCTTCGTCTGCTTCCACCACATCTTCTGGTGCTCCAAATTCTGGGACACCTGGCCAACTTCCACTGAAGCTGCACGTAGTGCGGCCCCTACTGAAGGGAGAGGTTTGGGAGGTCCTGGTCTTGAGTCAAACTTATTTCCTGGGCTTGGATTGGGTGGCCTTGGTGGGACAGGAGCTTCTGGTTTACTCGGAGCTGGAATTCCAGATTTTGGACAGATGCAACAACAACTTAACCAAAACCCAAACATAATGAGAGACATAATGAACATGCCTGCCTTCGAGAGGTTGATGAACAATCCAGATATTATGCGTAACCTTATTATGAATAACCCTCAAATGCAGGAGATCATTGATAGAAATCCCGAGCTTGCTCACATATTGAATGACCCTAGCATTCTCAGACAAACCCTTGAAACAGCTAGGAATCCTGAGCTCATACGCGAGATGATGCGCAACACTGATCGAGCAATGAGCAATATTGAATCTTCTCCCGAAGGATTTAATATGCTTAGGCGCATGTATGAGAATGTGCAAGAGCCTTTTCTGAATGCAACCACAATGGCCGCGGATTCAGGCAACAATCTGAATTCAAATCCGCTCGCCGCTGTTTTTGGGACTCAGGCAGCTACTGGTGGACAGCAGAGAGATGGGTCGAACAATCCATCTACTCCTGGATCTGATTCTGGTGCTCCAAACTCTAATCCTCTGCCAAACCCATGGAGCAATGTGCCTGGTTAGTTTCTTTCTTTTTTCCCTTTTCTTTTTCCCATTTACTCTCGTCGTGTTAGCTCTTCGGTTTTGGTTGCTTTCTATGTTTAGTTGCACTTAGGGCTGGATTAAGTATCTTGTAAAACCGCTGACGTGGCGCAACAATATTTCAGAAAAGTACTCTACAAGGCCTCTCCTTTACTCTCACAATTTCAGTCTTTCTCAGCCAATCACATTGCCATGTCAGCGGTGTCAAGTTATTGCCTTTTGAAACCAATTTTCTATAAAAAACGAGTAATTGCAATGCACATAATAACCGTGTGAAGTTAACCCAATTTTCCATAAAAAACGAGTAATTACAATGCACATTTTCTATAAAAAACGAGTAACTGCAATGCACATAAAAACCGTGTGAAATTATTGCCTTTTTAACCCAATTTTCCATAAAAAACGAGTAATTACAATGCACATATTAAACCGTGTGAAATTATTGCATTTTTAACCCAATTATCCATAAAAAACGACTGATTCAAATTCACATAAAACGTCTCCATTCTTCACCATTCAGATTTCAATTTTCCACAAAAAACACAATCATCACAATACCCATTGCAGTACCCAATTAAAAAAAAACCTATTTTAAAAAGCGAGACAATTAATAGACATGAAATTACACATTAAAAAAAAAAACAACCTATATAAATTACATATAAAACAACAAACAACATAAATTACACATAAAACCCTTAATCTACCCTATTAAAAAACCGTCAAAAAAAAAAACAGCCCATATAAATTACATATAAAACAACAAACAATATAAATTACACATAAAACTCTTACTCTACCCTATTAAAAAATCGGTCCATAAATCTTTATATTCTCCATAAACTTCTCGGAAATCACAGTTGCCATAAACCTCTTTATTTTCCTCTTAATTCCCCTTCACTTCCTCTTCATTCGTCCTCCATCTTTCAACCTGTAAAAAAATTTCTAAAAAGCTATTCTCAAAAATTTCTTCTCAATTTCTCAAATGGCCATGACAAATGTTCTTACTATTAGTCAACTCAAATACGGAGTTAGACTTACTCAAATGAATGTTAGGGTTGTTCACAAATGGTCTAGGCTAGAATTTAGCAACAAAAACAACAAAGATAATAAGAAGAAACTCGATGCCATTGAACTATTATTTGTTGATTCAGAGGTATGTCTATTTTCTTTTCAAAATATAGAGGTTGATTATGTATATAACCAAATTACTACCTTAGTTTTCAAAACCCTTCATCTACACAAGAAGGCCAAAAACCTTCATCTACACAAGAAATGCAAAAACCGACAGGAAGGGCAAAAACCGACAGGATAGGTACCGAAGAAGATCATTTGTAAAAACCTTCATCTACACAAGAAAAGCTAAATAAATGCACAACAGTGAAAACGTACCTTTACAATTCTTAAAATATCAGCATCATTAGTATTTTTTTTTTGTTAACAATTTTTTTTGGCAATTTTTATTATTACAGAATGAGGTTATCCAAGCAGCTATTCGGAAACAATTAATTTTCCATTTCGGATCACAACTGTCTGTTGGTGGGGTGTACACCATTCGCAACTCAACAGTAGATAACAACACCGGCCTAGACAAGGCAACCCCTCATCCATACCGTTTAAAGTTTGAGTATTCAACAAAAGTTCATTCCACAAATGATCCAACAATTCCAATAAGACTATCGATTTGCAAGTTGCAACGACATCTTGGAGGGTAAAATTCCCAATACACATTATATAGGTATGACTCTCCAAATTTAATATTTATCATCAATTTTTTTTTATTTTCGAGCTGCTGTTTTTTTTTTTTATAAAAAAATATTTCATTTTTTACCTTTGCAGATGTTATAGGAAAGCTATATGAAATTGGTCCGATAACAGAAACTCCAAACAAATATGCATGCCGTACTATTAAGCTTGAAGATTTTCAGTAACCCTCATCTCTATTTATCTTGAATTCGAAAATATTTCACCTTCATAAATTTTATATATCTTAAACTAAAATTTTTTTGTTTAAAATTTTAGGGGAACAAAGCTTTCATGCACATTATGGGATCTTTTCACGGTTCAAATACCCGATATCATTTCCAAACTTCCCAATCCAGAACAGTCAAAGGTCATTGTCATCCAATGTGTTCAAACAAAAAATATGAAGGTACTGTAATTCATACATTATATGATCAAAATAATTTTAATGTTGATATAAGACTCTAATATTGAACCTCTTATACTTAATTTTTTAGGTAATTGACGCCCAAACAACTTTCAACGCGTACGTGTGGAAAGACTTAACAAAATAAGTTAGCGTAAAGGAACCATAGAGTTCAGGTAACTGCCACAAAATCTTTGATTTCAAATTATTTTAATCATATAATAGTTGCTGGTAGTTAAAATTGTGGAAAAAAAATATAAAAGAGCGATACTTTTGCTCTCTTTGAGTTCTGGTATGTCGGGATTGACTTGAAAAACAGTAGCAGAGTTACCTGAACTCTATGGTTCCTTTACGCTATTGTTTTTTAAGTCAATCCCGACATACCAGAACTCAAAGAATTTGAGCAAAGGTATCACTCTTTTATATATATATTTTTTTTTTCACAATTTTAACTACCAGCCACTATTATATGATCAAAATAATTTGAAATCAAAGAATTTGTGGCAGTTACCTGAACTCTAGTTCCTTTACGCTAACTTATTTTGTTTAGTCTTTCCACACGTACGCGTTGAAAGTTGTTTGGACGCGCCAATTACCTAAAAAATTAAGTATAAGAGGTTCAATATTAGAGTCTTATATCAAGATTAAAATTATTTTGATCATATAATGTATGAGTTACAGTACCTTCGTATTTTTTTGTTTGAACACATTGGATGACAATGACCTTTGACTGTTCTGGATTGGGAAGTTTGGAAATGATATCGGGTATTTGAACCGTGAAAAGATCCCATAATGTGCATGAACGCTTTGTTCACCTAAAATTTTAAACAAAAAAATTTTAGTTTAAGATATATAAAATTTATGAAGGTGAAATATTTTCGAATTCAAGATAAATAGAGATGAGGGTTACTGAAAATCTTCAAGCTTAATAGTACGGCATGCATATTTGTTTGGAGTTTCTGTTATCGGACCAATTTCATATAGCTTTCCTATAACATCTGCAAAGGTAAAAAATGAAATATTTTTTTAAAAAAAAAACACAGTAGCTCGAAAATAAAAAAAAATTGATGATAAATATTAAATTTGTAGAGTCATACCTATATAATGTGTATTGGGAATTTTACCCTCCAATATGTCGTTGAAACTTGCAAATCAATATAGTCTTATTGGAATTGCTTGATCATTTGTGGAATGAACTTTTGTTGAATACTCAAACTTTAAACGGTATGGATGAGGGGTTGCCTTGTCTAGGCCGGTGTTGTTATCTACTGTTGAGTTGCGAATGGTGTACACCCCACCAACAGACAGTTGTGATCCGAAATGGGAAATTAATTGTTTCCGAATAGTTGCTTGGATAACCTCATTCTGTAATAATAAAAATTGTTAACAAAAAAAAAAAAAATTACTAATCATGTTGATATTTTAAGAATTGTAAAGGTACGTTTTCACTGTTGTGCATTTATGTAGCTTTTCTTGTGTAGATGAAGGTTTTTACAAATGATCTTCTTCCGTACCTATCCTGTCGGTTTTTGCATTTCTTGTGTAGATGAAGGTTTTTGGCCTTCTTGTGTAGATGAAGGGTTTTGAAAACTAAGGTAGTAATTTGGTTATATACATAATCAACCTCTATATTTTGAAAAGAAAATAGAAATACCTCTGAATCAACAAATAATAGTTCAATGGCATCGAGTTTCATCTTATTATCTTTGTTGTTTTTGTTGCTAAATTTTAGCCTGGACCATTTGTGAACAACCCTAACATTCATTTGAGTAAGTCTAACTCCATATTTGAGTTGACTAATAGTAAGAATATTTGTCATGGCCAATTGAGAAATTGAGAAGAAATTTTTGAGAATAGCTTTTTAGAAAATTTTTTACAGGTTGAAAGATGGAGGAAAGATGGAGAACGAATGAAGAGGAAGTGAAGGGGAATTAAGAGGAAAGATGGACCGATTTTTTAATAGGGTAGAGTAAGAGTTTTATGTGTAATTTATATTGTTTGTTGTTTTATATGGGCTGTTTTTTTAATAGGGTTTTATGTGTAATTTATGTTGTTTGTTGTTTTATATGTAATTTATATGGGCTGTTTTTTTTTAATGTGTAATTTCATGTCTATTAATTGTCTCGCTTTTAAAATAGGTTTTTTTTTTAATTGGGTACTGCAACGGGTATTGTGATGATTGTGTTTTTTGTGGAAAATTGAAATCTGAATGGTGAAGAATGGAGACGTTTTATGTGAATTTGAATCAGTCGTTTTTTATGGATAATTGGGTTGAAAATGCATTTCACACGGTTTAATATGTGCATTGTAATTACTCGTTTTTTATGGAAAATTGAGTTAAAAAGACAATAATTTCACACGGTTTTTATGTGCATTGCAATTACTCGTTTTTTATAGAAAATGTGCATTGTAATTACTCGTTTTTTATGGAAAATTGGGTTAATAAGACAATAACTTCATACGGTTATTATGTGCATTGCAATTACTCGTTTTTTATAGAAAATTGGTTTCAAAAGGCAATAACTTGACACCGCTGACATGGCAATGTGATTGGCTGAGAAAGACTGAAATTGTGAGAGTAAAGGAGAAGCCTTGTAGAGTACTTTTCTGAAATATTGTTGTGCCACGTCAGCGGTTTTACAAGATTCTTTTATAAGTAGGTGCTCCAAACTCTAATCCTCTGCCAAATATTGTTGCACCACACATGATGTTATAGTGTTTGATTTCACGCAAGTATTTCAAACACCTCCACATATCCAACGGCAAACATCAATTCAACAAAGTAAGGGTAAAACACCGTTGTATAACTCCCTAAATGGTATGTTTCTCAATTAAGGATTTCTATAAAAATAAGTACGTACCAATCACTCTGATTTTTATGTTACTAACTTATTTATTTATTTATTTATTTTTTTCCTCATTATCTTAAATTGACTAATTTTACTCAAACACTTCAACCGCATCCAAATATTCAAAGTCAGTTGTCAATTCAGCCACATAAGGGTAAATCACAATTGTATCAATCTCAAACTGGTATGTCTATCACTTTGTGAATTTGTTTTTAAATAAAGTATAGCTGTGAAAATGAAAAATTATTCTTTTTCGTTATCTGAATAATGTACTCAACAATTTTTGTTGTTTTAAAAAAGCACCAGATAGGACGAAAAATAAACTAATGGCAGCCTCTATAAGCAACTTTTGGAATGGTAATCGACTTACTAACTCTTTGAGAAAAAATCAACTTATAACTATTTGATTTTTTAATAACCCAAATGTGTACCTTAATTTTGTCTCATAGATTATAAGTTGGGAAAAGGTGTAAACGACTACCTACTTGCACAAACCTCAAGGAAACAACGGAAACAAAAATTGTCCGTCAAAAGATCCAATGCAAATTTGGTAGTTTTTACGGGCCATAATATTTATTTAACCCAACAACAACAGGCAGCAAAGTTAGCGAAGGAAAAGAGAAAGTTTATCTTACGTCAAAGAAGGATTGCTAAAAATTCTTCCAGCTAAAGAAACACAACTCCATCCAGCACTATCACATTTGGTAAATTTCATCAAAACCTTACACTTTATTCAAATAAAGGAAAAAAAATTAACATTTACAAAATTTATACATTTGTACAGATAATATTGAACAGCAACTTTCGGGGAATGAAAATGAGATCACCGATAACACTTCACTACAGCGGCATTTTGAAAAACAAAACATGATCCGAGATATAGCAAGGTATCTTTCATCAGCATATGAATCTTATGAAGCTAATAATCGTTTAAGAATGGAAGATGATGACCTTCAAGGTCATATTATTTTCATATTTCAAGCACAATTATTTTTCATTCTTTTCTATTGACATTTCTCTTTACTAACAGATCTTGAAGGATACGATGATATCGGGGACCCTATTTACACTTGCACTAAATGCGGAGCTCAGATGTGGTATGGTGAAAGGGATCGTATGGATAGCAAGCCCGTGGTGCCCTCTTTTACTATGTGTTGTAAAAATGGAATAGTAGAACTTCCGTTTATAAAAAAAACCTCCAAAGTTGTTATGTGATCTCTTAATGCGAAAACACCCCAAAAGTAAACATTTCATTGAGAACATACGTAGTTACAATAATATGTTTTCATTTACATCTATGGGTGGCAAAATAGATCATTCAGTGAATCGAGGTAGGGGTCCTTACACATTTAGAATAGGTGGGAAAAATACACATTTAATTGGAAGTTTCTTATCTAATAATGACGCACCGCCCAAATTTTCTCAACTTTATATTTACGACACCGAAGAGGAGTTCAAGCACAGGAAGAACGCTCTAAGGTTAGCCTTTTTTTTCTATTTCAAAGTTTTAGTCAATTTTTCTTCTATTTAATATTTTAATATTTAACAATTATATATGCAGCTCTACTAATAGTATTCAGTTTGACGATGGTCTAATGAAGGATTTAAAATAAATGGTTGATCGTTATAATGTTTTGCCAAAATTATTTAGAATGGCTAGAGATCGGCTACACCAAGGTGTTGATGATGAGGTTAAGGCTCATTAGTGCACGTAATACAGATGGGAGGACATATAAGTTATCTACTGTCTCAGAGGTGGCTGCCCTTATTGTGGGAGATATGGAGAACACAGTTGATAGTAGGGACATTGTGGTTGAGGAACGCTCTAGTAGACTACAACGTATATCAGAGCTACATGCTTCTTATTTAGCCTTGCAGTACCCCATTCTCTTTCCGCGTGGAGAGGATGGTCATAGACTTGATATCCCTCATAGTCAACATTCTATAGCATCTTCAAGTAGCAATGAGAACACTAGGGATAAGTTAACCTTGAGGGAGTGGTTTACTTTTCGCATTCAAGACAGATATTCGGCCAAGGAATATCCAACTATTTTGATGGGAGGTATATTCTTTTGGACCTAATTAGTTTTTTTGTGCTTATTAATTTTTTCCTTTTTTATTTAAATTTTTTATTATTTTAACCTTCAATTAATTTTGTGTTTAAATATATGGTTTCTTTAAAAAAAATTGTTCTAACTTTATTTTTTTGTGAGGAAAACTATTTCAATAATTCGTTGCTGACGGTTGCACGATGATAGAATCTGACCGCTTAAAGTACATCCGTTTCAACCAACCAAAGTTGCGGTCGGAGAACTTCAAGAATCTAGAAAATGCAGCCGCTATAGAACAAATGAATCCGTCCTCCGCTGGTGTTCGTTTCATTGTCCCCTCATCTTTTAAAGGGAGTAAGGGTTACATGAGAGAAACATATCAAAATACAATGACCATTTGAAGGTGTTGTGGGTATCCTGATTTGTTTATTACCTTCACATGCAACCAAAAATGACCTGAAATTACTAGGTTTGTTCAAAAGAGAGGACTACGGCCAGAGGATAGACCTGATATACTTACTCGAGTATTTAAGTTGAAACTCGACTAGCTCATGCGGGACCTTAAAGAACGACATATTTTTGGACGAACAAGGGCAGGTGAATTTATCATTTTAATTATTTAGTTTACTTTTTAAACATATCTTTTATAATCTTTAGCTGGAATAATTTTGATAATTAACTCCATTTAATCAACTAATTTTTTTTTCGGATTTTTTTTTCCAGTTGTTTACACTATTGAATTCCAAAAACGTGGCCTCCCTCATGACAAGTTCCCAGAAGTCGTCGATGTTGACCGTATTATAAGTGCTGAAATTCCAGACCCCTTAGAAAACCCAACCCTTTATGCAGCAGTCAAAGATTGTATGATTCATGGTCCATGTGGAGAACTTAACCCAGATGCGCCATGCATGATTGATGGAATTTGCTCTAAAAAGTTTCCAAAGAGGTTTAATGAAAGAACTACTGTTGACGGTGATGATTATCCAGTTTACAAGAGAAGGGAGAATGGAACAACAATTGAGAAAAATGGTAAAACGATTCATAACGGATATGTTGTTCCATACAATGCAGATTTATTGTTGAAATATCGTGCTCACATTAACGTTGAATGGTGCAACCAAGCAAGATTCATCAAGTACTTATTCAAGTATATTATTAAAGGATATGACCGTGTCACTGTTAGTGCAACTCGCAGCAATAATGGTATTCAATTTTATTCATTTATTTTCTATTTCATAATTTTTGGCATAAAAATTTACACTTAAATGTCTTATGATGCCTTTTTTTTTAATAGGTAGTCAAGACCCAAATCAAAATGATCAAATACATACGACTGCCGTTATATTTCACCATGTGAAGCAATTTGGAGAATATTTGCCTTTCCTATTCACTATAGGATCCCCCTGTTTTAAGGTTGGATTATCATCTACCTAATGAGCAAAACGTTATTTTCCATGATGACGATCCATTTGACGAAGTGGTAGAAAGGTCTTCAGGAGGTAGGACAAAATTCACAGCTTGGATGGAATATAACAATTTGAAATCTGATGGTATAGATCTAACATATTGTGAGTTTCCACAAAAATTTGAATGGAAACAAAAGGAAAAGGTATGGAAACTGAGGGAAAAAGGATTTACTCTTAGCAGAATGTATCATATGTCTCCAAATGTTGGTGAGAGGTACTATTTGATAACTCTACTGAACTTTGTAAAAGGCAAATCATATAAAGATATTCGAACTGTAAATGGAGTCCCTCACACAACTTTCAAAGAGGCCTGCTACGCTTTAGGCTTACTTGGTGATGATAAAGAGTACATTGATGCCATTGAGGAAGCGAGTCATTGGGGGACGGGATTTTATCTTAGGAATTTTTTCACAACCCTTTTGCTCACAAATAGCTTAGTGAAGTCGGAATTAGTGTGGGAGAAGACGTGGAAGTTATTATAAGATGATATCTTACACAGAAGACGAACGGAACTACGTAACCCAGGTACTTGGATCCATAATTTACGTTATTCAGTAGTTCCATATAGTAACGTTCTCTTCCATTAACCGAAATTTTTGTATTTTTCGTGATTACAGATCTGCAACTCACAGACGAGCAGTTGCAGACTTACGCACTATCCGAGATTGAATCTTGGTTGCAAAGAAATGGTAGTTCCCTGCGTAAGTTTGACAACATGCCATATCCGGACGTTGACATTCTTGCTACGTGCTCGAATAGGCTCTTGGCAGATGAGTTATCTTACGATAAAGATGTTTTGAAGAAGGAACATGAAGTGCTTACTTCTTCAATGACAGTGTCCGCCCTCGCCCGACTAAGCATACCTATTAATGTCGATGAAAACTCCACGTGTTATGGAATACGACCAGGAACCGATTTGATAGAGCTATTAAAAAGGGCAAAGCTTATCATATGGGACGAGATACCTATGGTTAATCGTTATTGTTTTGAAGCTCTTGATAGAAGCTTGAGAGATATCATGAGAACTTCACCGGAAGGAGACCTTGAAAAACTATTTGGAGGAAAAGTTGTGGTCTTTGGCGGTGATTTTCGACAAATCTTGCATGTTATACCTAAAGGAAGCAGGCAAGATATTGTTGGTGCTGCTATCAGTTCTTCTCCTTTATGGAGATATTGCAAGGTTAGAACATAATGTCTATTTTATTTTACCATCAGCTTTTACTATAATGCTACTATAGTTACATTTACTTCGTAATTCAATTCTGACCCTCTTATTTAATTATTAAATTTAAGGTTTTAAAACTCACGAAAAATATGAGACTCCAAGTCGGAAGTGCAGAGTCAGACGTTGATGAAATCAGATAATTTTCAGAGTGGATTCTCGAAGTCGGTGATGATTTAGCTGGTGGCCCAAATGATGGTGTATCTAACATTGAATTACACTACAAGAAAAACTAAAACAGGCGACCGAAATTTGGCGACTGATAGTGGTAGTCGCCAAATTGGCGACTGATTTTCGGATTACCAGTCGCTACTTTTTTAAAAAGGGAATCAAAAGTGGCGACTGATTTTTTACATTTGGCGACGGATTTAGGGGTAGTCGCCAATTTGGTGACTGAAATTTAGTCGCCAATATGAATTTCAGTCGCCAAAATTTTTAATAGAAACAGCCGCTCCTCTCTCTTACTTTACTCTTTACGAAACAAAAAAAAAAAAAAAAAAGAGCGACGATAGCGGCGACGACACTAGCAACGAACAACACCACACAACCACCCTTCCACCGCCACTTCCACTCTTGTAATTAGGTTAGTTTTTTTTGTTTAATTTCAGTTTAATTAGTTTAATTTGTTAGATTAATTTGTAGTTAGTTTGATTAATTTGTGATTAGTTTGTTAGATTTATTTGTAGTTAGTATATTAGATTAATTTGTAGTTAGATTTAGTTTAATTTGTGTTTGAATTAAAAGGGAATGATTAAAGGGGTTTGTGTTTAGGTTTAGGGTTATGGGTGGGGGTTGGTCGGCCTTGGGTGGGCCGTGGTGGGACGTGGGTGGGGTGGGTCGTGGGGTGGCCTTGGGTGGGTCGTGGGTGGTGTTTGGTGTTGGGTAGTTAAGTGAAACCGTCTCATTATCATTAGTATTAAGCTAAGTGGAACCGTTTTAATTAATATTATTATTACTATTATTATTACTAAGTTAAGTGAAACCGTCTTATTATTATTAATATTAAGCTAAGTGAAGCCGTCTTTTGCATTAATGGAATTAGCTAAGTGGAACCGTCTTTTGAATTAAGAGAAATTAGCTATTAGCTAAGTGGAACCTTCTTTAGGACTTGATTTTGATAAATTTAGTTTGATAATTCATGTTATTGATGAATTGAGGTTGAATAACCCTGTTTTTTTTTCTTTTCTTTTCTCCTTTCAGGGTTGTCACCGTGCTGCTGAGCACCACCGTCCGCGGTAGCTGTTGCATCTTTTTTTCTTTTCATTTTTGCTTTTAGTTGATTAGGTAACCTCCTCTTACCTGTTACCTTTTAAATTTAGTAATTTTAGTTCAAATTATGCTACGGACTTTAGGATAGAAACCTTTATTATGTGGTTGAATTGTGCTATTGATTGACTTAATTAATTTAGTACCAAGTGTGTTGTTGTTTATCTTAAACTTTAAATTAGTGTTAGTTTGATTTGATGTTGACTTAGTACCCGTTCAAGAATTACCGTTCAAGAATTACTCATTAGGAGTAATTCTTGAATAGTCCCCATTTTGGGACTGTCTTTGTACGTTTCAAGTTATTTAGGTAGTAAACACGTACTTGTGATTTATTAATGAGGAATGAGTTTGGTGGCGATCCCTTTAATGTTCTCCGAATACATGTATATGTGGAGTAATTAGATATTCTACATTGATGTGTATTTGGACAACTGAAGGGAATTGCTGCCAAATTTTTTCCCCATTAATAAATTACAAGTGTGTTTGTTAGTGACTTGAAACGTATATTGACGGATTTAGGTTGGAGTGATAAGGACCCCATTCGAAGATGGATTACTTATTGACAATATTTATATATTGTTTTCATATGTTTATTGTATAATGTTTAAATTTTGTATGTAATATTATTGTTATTTTTTAAAAATGTTTAAATTATTGTGGGGTCTTCTTTAGATTAAAATGAAGAGATTGGAACGTTCATGTATGTATGAAGGAAAATTAGACCATTCCAATAAGAAAAGACGTCTTACCGCTAGATTTATAAAGGGTGTTAGCGAGTTTATTGAATTTGCTAAACAACAAGATGAATATGACTTGGTAGACAAAAAACTTAGGTGTCCTTGTGCCAAATGCAAAAACCTGAAATACCAGCTTCACATTGTAGTAGAAGAACATCTCATTATAAACGGGTTTAAGCCAAATTATTACAATTGGATTTCACATGGAGAAGCATATTATCCAATTCATGAACAAGCTCACACCCAACAAATACAAAATGATGAGAACCCATATAGAGAGATTGTTGTTGATGCTATGGATTCCACTATTTTTAATAGTGATGACCATACAACCATTTCTGAAGAACAACCGCCACACCCACAAGCAAAAGCCTTTATTGACATGTTAAAAGCCTCAGAAAAACCCTTGTATGAAGGAAGCAGAATGACATTGTTACAAGCCGCTTCTAGGCTAGTTACCTTGAAATGTGAGTTTAATATGTCATTTCTTGCTGTTGATGGCATTGCCTCGTTCCTTGAGGAATCTTTCCCCGATGATAATATCATGACCCGAAGTTTCTACACTACCAAAAAAGTAGTTAAAGGTCTTCATTTACCGCATGAAAAGATTGATGCATGTCCTGAATGATGTATGCTATTTTGGAAAGATAATGCTTTGCTTGACAAATGTAAAGATTGTGGGGCGGATAGATATGAGACAAGTGAAGGAGATACAGTTTTGGTGTTGAAAAAAGGCAACGGTAGTAAGAGGGCCAAAAAGAGTAAGAAACCAATAACATGTAACCAATTGTTTTACTTTTCTCTCGCACCAAGACTTCAAAGAATTTATGCCACCAAAAACATTGCCGAACAAATGAAATGGCACAAAGAAAACCCACGTGCTCCGGGGAAGATGAGTCATCCTAGTGATGGGGAAGAATGGAAACGATTTGATCAGATGTATCCTGAATTTGTCAAGGAACCCCGCAATGTACGACTTGGCTTGTGTACGGATGGATTTGATCCTTTCGGTAATTTTGGGAGGAAGTATTCTTGTTGGCCCGTTATGGTCACACCATACAACTTACCACCTTGGTTATGTATGAAAAGACCATTTATCTTCTTGTCACTTATTGTTCCCGGACCAAAAAGCCCGAAACGTAATTTGGATGTTTATTTACAACCATTGGTGTAGGAGTTGAAATATTTGTGGGAAGTTGGGGTGGAAACTTATGATGTGTCTAAAAAATAAAATTTTCAACTTAAAGCTTCCCTTTTATGGACAATAAATGATTTTCCCGCCTATGGTATGCTATCTGGGTGGTCTACACAAGGACAAAAAGCATGTCCTTGTTGCATGGAGGAAAGTAAAGCATTTTGGCTTCCCAATAGCAAGAAAATAAGTTGGTTTGATTGTTATAGATGCTTCTTAGGAGAGGGAAATCCAAATAGGAGGAACAAGAAAGCTTTCAATTCACAAAAGGTAAAGAGGTGCTTGATGCCCCTCCGAAACGAGTGCCTGGGGATGAGATATGGAAGACGGTATGTGATTTACCATCCCCTGTTGATGGTACCAAAGAAGAATTTAAAGAATTGAAAAAGCAGAAAAACGGTTGGTTTAAAAGAAGTATTCTTTGGGACCTTCCTTATTGGAAGACAATGTTGATAAGACATAATTTGGATGTAATGCATATAGAAAAGAATTTCTTTGAGCAACTAATTGACATGATCATGGATGTAGAAGGTGGAAAATGTGATAGCATTGCTTCTAGAAAAGATTTGCAGAAATTTTGTCATCGTCCCAAATTACACATTCGCGGCGACGGGTCTAAGCCAACATCCATTTTCACTCTCGACAAAGCTAAGAGAAAGGTATTGTGTGAGTGGTTACAAAATTTGAAGTTTCCTGATGGGTATGCATCAGATTTTAGTCGATGTGTTGATCTTAAGAAGCTGAAGTTGCAAGGCTTGAAAAGTCATGATTGTCATGTATTCATGGAGCGATTATTAACCGTTGCTTTGAAACACCTCGTGCCGACAAACGTTTGGAATACAGTTGTTGAGATTAGTCAATTCTTCCGAGATTTATGTGCCTCTTCAATATGTGTGGATGACATAATTCGTCTGGAAGAGCAAATACCACAGATATTGTGTAAGCTTGAAATGATCTTTTCTCCTGCATTTTTTAACTCCATGGAGCATCTACCGGTTCATTTGCCATATGAAGCCAAAGTTGGAGGACCCGTCCAATATAGGTGGATGTATCCATTTGAAAGGTAATTAAGATAATCTAGCTACTTTTAAATTAAAATTAATAATAATAACTAATCTATTTATTATATGTTCAAACTTTATTATTAATAAAACTCATCATTAACTTTTATAGGTTTCTTAATCATTTGAAGAAAAAAAATTGGTAATAAAGCTAGGGTGGAAGGTTCTATATGCAATGGTTATTTAACGGAAGAGATTGCAAACTTTTGTTCTCTTTACTTTGAAAAACATATAGAAACCAAAGCAAAAAACTTGAATGTTGAGAAACCGGATGAAATAGACGGAAGTTTACCCGAATTTTTTCAAACTCAAGATGATGAATGGTGTTCATCAAAGGGGCAAACAAGATATTTGGATGATAAGGAGTATAATCGTGCCCACCTTTACGTGCTATCTAATTGTGACCTCTTGGAGTCATATGAAACACAATTTGTTAATGATTTCATTGAGAGGAATCCTAATAAGTAAGGATGATGTTTGGGACAAACATGAGGACCAATTTCCAACATGGTTTCAGAAACATGTAATTGAGTTGAATAATCAAGATGATTTGATAAGAAGTTTGACTTTTGGTCCTTCAGAAATGGTAAGAAGGTGAAATCGATACTCGGTTAATGGGTTTAATTTTCAAACATTCAACCACGGTAAAGGTAAGGCTAGGTGCAATTGGGGGGTTACTATTTCTACTCTTAATGACAACGAATACTATGGTATAGTTGAAGATATCTTTGAAATTAGTTATAATGGACGTGACCGAGCTTATAAAACTGTCTTATTCAAGGTTGACTGGAAGGATAATTCTGTGGCTGGAATGAGAGTACATGAACAATACAAGCTTGTAGAAGTGAATCGTACTAGAACATACTCTAAGTATGATCCATTTATACTTGCACATCAGGCTCATCAAGTGTATTTTGCTACTTATCCAAGCACAACAAATGATAGAAATCAAAATGCGTGGTGTGCAATCTTTAAGACAAAGGCACGGTCACAAGTTGATACAACTTTTTTCCAAGAAGAAAACGTTTCAAATGAAACACTTTTTGTCTCCACCCGATGAAATCAACTATGAGCATGAGAATAAAGATGGTGAAGACATGGAAAAGGAAGAATATTATGATGTGGAAGAGAGACTGCCGGGGGAGGATGAAGCGGAGGAGGAGGAGAGAAGGGAAGAAGAGGAGGAGAGGAGGGGGGAAGAAGAGGTGAGGAGGAGAAGGGAGGAGGAGAAAAGGAGGAGGAGGGACGAGGGGTTTGAAGATGAAGATGATTATGATGATGACGATGATGAGGATGAGGAGGAGGACAACGACGATGATGAGTATGATTAAATTGGTATAATTTTGTATTCCTCAAGAGTAAATAATTAAAATTTAGAAGTTCGTATAATTTTCATTTATCATTATTTGTGTTAATTTTTATTTATATTACTACAGATGGCTGGAGTAGGTCGAGTTAGGAAGCGTGGAGGCGACTCAGGTTCTGGACAGAGTACGCGTGCGGAGGAGGAGGAGTTTGTGCGTGAGGATCCGATGCAGACAGACGGTGACGAGACCGACGCTACCGACGAGGCAGTACAGGTGCCGATACGGTACACTTCGGATCATCGAATGATACTTGAGCCGGCGGGATTATGGTAAGTCTTATTCTTTATTAGTCTACTATTATTATTATTTTTTTTTTGTAAAATAATAATTGTTTCTAATTTTACATGTTCAAAATAAATGCAGGTTTATGGACGATTGCGTGATACGAGGTGTCACGAAAAGCACGAAGACTAATTTCGTGGGTCCAATTCCTACATCGTGGACACAAGCTTCTAATGCACAAAAAGAGGCGTGGTTCAATAACTTTCGGGTATATATTTTCCGTAGTTCTTTGTTTTAGAAACCAAATAATTAATTTTGATAAATTTTTTAAGAACCAAGGTTAGACTTTTATTTTATACTTATATGAAATTTTATCGCCTTTTTTTTGTAGCTATCATTTGTTTGGGAACCGTCTCAAGAACAGAATGTCCGTAACAGGTACAATGAAGTCGGTACTCGACGATATTGGGACGTGATCTGGAAGACGGTCAGGCGCCCTGACACGTCTGTCGTGTACCTGTTAAAAGTAAACTAACTAAACTAACTATATAGCTAGGGAAGTCAGGTCGATCTCCTCAGGGAGGCAAGATATCTGTAGAAGTCCGTCTATTTGGTCACAAATGAGGGGGGAGGGGTTGTTTGAATTGTTTTTTAAACTACGAAGTATAAAGGAAAGAGAAATAAAGGCAGGAGCAATAAAGGCAAGAAATAAGGATTAAACTATCAGATAAAGAGGAACATGTCGGGAATTCAGTTCACTACGGTAGTCCAGTGACTCAGCTGTAAATGACTCAGACGAATTAATGTAAGACGGATGTTGAAAGGTCCTTTCGGTCCACTTTCTATCCTAAAATATCACTAACTTAACTTTCATTCTCGTCAGGGTAGTCTACTGTTCATAGCAGGCCTATTTTGTCCAATCTTTCGATCTAGGATTAATTTTAGCCAGATTAAAGAGGTAACTCAGAAGCGTGCACTCAACTAAGTTGATAAATACAATTAAATTGCTATGGTGACAGAATCTCACAATTAATTCATCTATTTCATTTACTACATCGTCACATTCCTACCGCAGATTCCTTAATCCCAACATGAAAGGGGTTTAGCTACTCATGTCGCTAATTAAACTAACAATACTAACAGCAGATAAATTACCAGCATTCAACATATTAAAACTATAATAAAATCGCATAAAGAGTAAATTAGGGCAAAGGAAATAAATGAAGTAAATAAAGAATTAAAGCAAACAAACGATTAATTATTATTAAGAGGAGAGAAAAGGAATTACAATCTTGCGAATCCGGCGTAAAGAACACAAAATCCGAGCAAGATAAATCCGAAGAACAAGGTTACAGTGAAGAAGAATGTTTAACGCAGTAAAGTTTGATAAAAGCTAAGTAGTGAATAAAATCTGATGCTAATGACCTAACTAATGCATGCTTAAATAGGAAAATAAGTAAGTTTTGCAAAATAAAACAAAACACGGGCTAATTAAAGCCCATAACAGCGAAAACCACTCGATCGAGTGGAATAAAACCACTCGATCGAGCAAAACCTCAGCATAATCTACTCGATCGAGTAGATAGTTACTCGATCAAGTAACCTCTCTTTCAGCATCTTAAGGATCGAGTAGAAAACTACTCGATCGACCATCAGAGGACGTAAAACCCACTCGATCGAGTGGTAAAACTGCTCGATCGAGTCCTTTGTCTTCAAATCAACTCAAGTCCGTGCCCGACTGCCTCGTAAACCGTGCCTCGACGCCTCCCAACGCAGTATCTCACTCTGGAAAATCCCGTCTCCTCTAAATGCATGCAAAAAGGACTAAAAAGAGTACGATTCCACTACTTTCGCGTTCATTTCTACAAGATGGACAAAACGAACCAAAGTAGCCAATTCGGGGCAAAATACTATAAAAACAGTATAAAAATACATAGAAATACGTGCTGAAATAGGCTAAAAAGACTATACAAAATGCACGTATTAAATCTCCCCAAACCGAACCTTTACTCGTCCTCGAGTAAACTAAAATGCAACTAATGGAACGGAAATGATAACTCAGAGCTAGCTTAACTTGTCTACTTGAACCAATTTAATGCAACAAAAACTAACAGTTAAAGCTAAGCAGTCAAAACGCAAACGAATTATAAGCTGTTCAGAAATATAGCCAACCTATCGACCTTGCAAGACCAACAAAATCGGACTCTCTCGTGGCACTCTTCTCTCATGAAGCAAAGGGTAAATGTTATATGTAAAAGAGAGAAGAAAAGACAGACACTCACCTAACTGCGACCTACATAGCATACATGCAACAAAAATGAAAGACAATTCAAGTACTAATGCACACACTCCAACCAATAATGTTCGTCACAGCCGAGGGCTTACAAATAATATGGGAATAGTGAGGTTCAGGTGAGAAAAGGCAAAACAAGTTATGGAAATGTGGAGGTAAAAGCGTCAAGCTAGTTCCTAACAGGACCATAATAAACCATCCGAATCTCAACTGACTGAAAAACTAAGTATAAGTGCCCTTCATTTGGCACACAACTCACTAAACTCAAACACAATCTCCTCAAAAATATAGAATAAGAATGGAGGAGTCAGACGGTCACAACTTTCCTTTTTTTTTTACCGTCCGAATGAACTAACTGAAACAAAACAAACTTTTTTTTTCAAACTTTTTTTTTTCTTCTTTCTCACGTTCCAGCTTTTTTTTTTTTTTTTTCATTCTTCATTTTTTTTCTTTTTCTTTCCTTTCTTTCACGTCTTTCTTTTTTTTCTTTTTCAATTCGCTTTTTTTTTTCTTTTCTCCTTCCATAATTTCCACCAACTCCAAACAAAGAAATACGGGCCAAATTGCAGCCGAAAAAACATACCACAAAAGACATGCTAACTAGCTTGACTGGGCAGGCTTAGTTTGGGATGTAGCTAACGGGTCAAAAAGGCAAATTTTGGCTTATGTGGAGCTAAATGGGTGAAAACTATAAGGGAAGGGAAATTTGAAAGCACCTCCCTGCATGTGACAACAACCACAAACCCGAATATGTGCATTTGACGAGAAATTGAATGTCATAAAAGTGCAAAAAAAGATGAACATGCTATGCAAGGAGTACTACTCTCAATTCCTATGAAAACTGGTCATGAATGTCACCAGTTATGGCTCTAAAACTCATAATTTTTCAAATAGTTTGCCAATTTATCAGGTCAAGTCTAAACAGTCAGCTATATTTGAACAGAAACTCGTAGATATGCGCAAGACTCAGCTAATAACTGTCAATAAAGTGCAAGATTCAAGTAAAATGACAAGTTATAGTGCATTATCATCACGGAAATCTACCGTTCCGACTCAACCTATATGCAAAAATAAACGTGAATTTTTTGAATTTTTTTGAAATTTTCTAATTTTTTGGATTTTGATTTTTTTAATGAAATAAACAAACAATGCAAGCTGAAGAATAAACGTGAGTGCAAAACAAATACAAATGCAGACTCAAAAAGATGCAATACCCTCCCCAAACCAAAACGGACAACGCCCTCGTTGTCCTCCAGCATACACCAGCAGATATATACAGGGGAACGAGAATAAACAACCAATAAGAAAAAAGCAATAAATAAAAAGGAGACAAAATAAAAGAGTAAGAGATACATACAAAATGCGAACTTCCCCAAACCAGCCAGAAAACTGGGGAAGTGAGTAGACCAGTAGCTACCCATCAGCGTCGTCGTCCACCACCGTGTACTCCGGATCTCTCTCCTCCTCTGCTCCTCAGCGCGAGCTCTCTCCACAGCCACCTCAGGGTCCTCGTCCTCCTCCTCCTCCTCAGCAGACTCCGGGTACCCCTCAGCTGGGTACCGGTAGAAGGAAGGGTGTGGCCAACCCTCTGGGATCGGACGGTGTCACCGCAAGTGGTACTCGTACAGAGGGTGCAAGGCTAGAGTCATGTCCCTCTCCATACGAGCCTGACGCTCTGCAATCTCAAGCAACAAACCGTCACGGCGCCCTTGGTCCATGACCGCGGACGCCACAAAGGGGGGAGATGGTACGAAAGTAGCCGGTAGGACCGGCTGAGCCTGTGTCTGGTCAGTGGGAGTGGGAGTAGGAGTGGTAGTAGTAGTGGGAGTAGGGGTTAGGATGAGAGTAGCCGTGGAAGGCTGGGTACTCCCTGAAGGTGTGAGCCCCTCTCCAGTCTCAAGGCGCCGCTTCTTGGCGGCGGGTGCAGCGGGAGTAGGTCGGAGTGGAAGGTGAAGGTCAGGCAGTGGTGGAAGTCGGGCACCCATAGCAACAGTAGGCATGGGCTCTAGACGGGGGAGAGTGTCACAGGGTAAGTCAACAGACAATGAGCCGTCTATCTTCCATGTCTGGTAGTGTGGGATAAGCCAATGCTGAGAAAGCATGGCATTCAGACTCAATAGCCTCTCTCCCTCGAGGTATTGCAAGTCACGAGGCCAAACGGGGATAAGGGAACGGACAAGAATGGTGGCTATGCGCCACCGCAGGCAATGGTCCCCGTCTCCTTCAGCCCCTGGCTCTGAAGGTACTGGGCGGTTAAGTAAGCTATGTTGAGGGTAAAAGGACCCTCGCAGTCAACGTTCAGGTAACCACCCAGGATGGAGAGCTCGGTGTTTGTGATGTTGTTCGGCTCCTTTCGGCCGAAGATAGTGCTCCCCATCAATCTAAGAAAACAACGGACAGGGAGAAGGTGGACCAGTTGGAGCTTTCGCTCCGCAAAAGTGGTCTGGGCCAGGGTCCGCCAAAGCTGACGAAAGACCCTCCTAGGGGGTGTAGTCTCCCCCGTAGAAGAGAGGCCAAGTCTCCTACCGAACTCCTCTAAAGTCATCTGAAAAGTCCGGTTAAACAACCGGAAGGACACTGAAGAAATAGTGGGGTCAGCATCGTGTGCCCCTGAGGAGAAGGTAAAGGAGCTGAGAACCTCAAGGCTCAGCTCCGGAAAGGTACGGCCGCTCATAGTGATGAGTCCGGCCATCCCCGTGCCCCGTAGTAAAGCACAAACCGACTCGTAGATACCGAGTCTCTCAAGTGCCGATTTCTCTAGAAATCGGGAAGGTACTAACACGCAACCTAGCAGGTGATAAAATTTCTTGCGATGTAAAGCGTTAACAAAATGTACCTGCGGATAGTCTGGGTGAGGGTCGAGGGAAGTGTCCCCTCGAACTGTGACCGTGCCAGAAGTAGAAGGAGCAGCAGCTGAAGTAGAAGTAGCAGCAGAAGTAGAGGTGACAGGAGCTGGCGTAGAACGGGACTGTCTACGAGCTTGGCCCCGGCCTCTGGAACCCAAAGCAGAAGCCCGTGCAGTGACGGTGTGAGGAAGCAGGGCTGCTCTAAAGGCAGCTGCAGCTGCTGGCGAGTCCACCACAGGTGTAGAAACAGCGGCTGTTGTAGAAGTAGTGGCTGATGTGGCCACCACTGAAGAGAGACTAGCAGCAGTGCTAGCAGAGGTAGTGGCCGTAACTGAAGTGGCAGCCGAAACTGAGCTAGCAGCAGAGCTAGCTGGAGCGAAAACTGTACTTGCAGCTGAAACTAGGAACACTGGGGCTGCGGTACTGACTAAAGTGGAGGCGGTGGCAGCAGCAGGGGCTACCGTCTCACTCAAGGACGGGCTAGAAGTGGTGCTAGTAGAAGGTAGTGAGCTAGATTTCATCCTGTGAACATAGGGCAGGGGGTATGATAAGAAAACAGCGGCTAACAGCATGAAAACCAGCAGTATACAGCATGATAAACCCCTAACAGTCGAAATTTCGACTTCAGCCCTAAAAATTCCCAACAATCCTCGAAAAATTCGAATCACAGCATGCAAACGGCGATAAGGCGGGCATAACAGGTAATGACAACAGCAATTGAGCAACAATAAAGTTACTAGGCAAATTACAGCAACAAGAACCATAATGACAGTCGAAAATTTCGACTGTCCTGAACCCATATCGCAAATTTTGCGTAAAATTCGAATTGAAGCATGCTAAACAGTGAGAAGTGGGGATGATCATCAAGTAAGATAAGTAAGGGCAAACGAATACAATTAAAGTCGAAAAATTCTACCAACAGTGGATTTTCGAACCCTAATTCCAAATTTACCTCATAAAATTCAAAATAATCGAAATTAAAATGCATAGAGGATGAAGGAATCACTTACTTGACGAGAAAAACCTACAAATTGCAATTAATCTTCAAAGAACAAGCAAGAAAAGGCGATTTTTCGATCTAAAAACCGCGAACCCTAACCCGCTTTTAAACCGTGAAAACGAGCACAAATCAAGAGGGAATTAAGGGGCTTTGAAAGATTAAGTAGCAAGCAACAATTTGTAGGAGGCGGATTTGGTATTTAGAGCAAGAAATTGGAGATTTGGGGGACTTTT
Source organism: Silene latifolia (assembly GCF_048544455.1). Lineage (NCBI taxonomy): Eukaryota > Viridiplantae > Streptophyta > Magnoliopsida > Caryophyllales > Caryophyllaceae > Silene > Silene latifolia. The sequence goes on from NC_133536.1 coordinate 20,107,981, forward strand.
CACAATCAGAGGGGAAGAGGAACGAAAATTAGGGGAAAATGGGATTAGAAACAAAACAAAAGAGTTTAAGGAAGAAAAACTCCCTGTGTCCTTCCAAATTTACTCGATCGAGTGGTTTTAAACTACTCGATCGAGCACTTTGATGGCCTATTCACTCGATCGAGTAGAATTCTACTCGATCGAGAAGTCCCTTTTTGTGCTTTACTCGATCGACTGGGAAAGAAGTACTCGATCGTCCACATTTCACTCGATCGAGTTTAAAAGTACTCGATCGAGCTCTTTTCTTGCGTAAGCTCTTTAATTTCGTCATTTCTTCCTTTGGAATGCGTAAAAATTCCCCAAACCTGCATAAAAACACGTGCAAAAATATCCCAAAATACCAAAAACGCATAAGAAAAGTCTATAGTCTTAAATCTACGCTAAAAATTGTCTATAAACTAATTGTCCTAATTAAAAGCAATAAAAGAAATTCAACGGAAATTTTAAAAATTGTTTATTACAAGGTGTTACACGGGGCATTTCCCCGCTCACTTTCCAATGCACTTCAGTAGCCTCTGGGAGGGCTCCTGACTGGAGGACGTCATTTCAGCAACGTTGACTGTCCTCTTCAGCTTCCATGAGCTTGAATTTGAATCGTTTAATTCTCTAGGAGGGGAATAGTTCACATCCACATAAGCATGAACTTTCCTCATCCTTGCTCCTTTATCACCGTCCTTAGCATCCTTACTCCCAATTTGATTGACAGTAATTGCACAACACCCTTTGACAACTCCTTCATTGCTTTCATCTGTACCTGCAGCAAAGAAAACAGACGAACTTTCCTCCTTTTTGCTCTCAATCTGAGGCGGAGGGGTAACAATAGCAGCACAATACTCCAAATTTTCATCTGGAGTGTCAATAATAGGGTCAATAAAAGATAGAGCATTGCAAGGCTGAGCTTGCATAGGAGCCCTCCGGAACTTAGACTGATGAAAAATCAGCTCCTCGTCCCCTACCTGAAAGGTCAAAGTCTTCCCCCCGACATCTATAACTGCACGGGCAGTAGACAAAAATGGTCTCTCTAAAATAATAGGGGTGTGTGCATCTTCGGGGATGTTTAAGACAACGAAATCAACGGGAATAAAGAACCTCCCGATCTGAATAGGTATGTCTTCTATTATACCTAGTGGCCGTGATATACTACGGTCGGCCATCTGGACAGTCATGTTGTTGCAACTCAACTTTGTCAAACCAAGTCTCTTAGCCAGAGATAACGGTAAGACACTCACGCTAGCGCCTAGATCGCATAGCGCGTTATCAATCAAATGGGTACCGATATGACACGGAATTGAAAAACTACCCGGATCTGACTGTTTTGGAGGTAACTTATTTTGAAATAGGGCTGACCCCACCTCAGTCAAAGCTACTGTCTCATTATCACTAATATTCCTCTTACGCGATAAAATTTCTTTCATAAATTTAAGGTAAGAGGGTACCTTTGTCAGCAACTCGGTGAATGGCACAGTGACTTCCAAGCTTTTCAGAAGTTCGACAAAATTGCCGAATTGTTGATTGGCTTTAGTACTCTGCAGACGCCTCGGGAAAGGAACCGTGATAGGTATCTCGAGTCCCTTGTTTCTCTCTTCCAATGTATCACCCGAAGCAAGCTCTGTATCTTTTGGACGATTCTTACCTCTCGAACGAGGTCTTTCCGGTGATTTATCACTTAATCGAGCACTAGCAGGCTCTTGAATAAGCTTCCCGTCATCAAAACTACTCGATCGACCAAATTGCCCATTCGATCGAGTAGAATCTTCAACAATATCACTCGATCGAGTGAAAATATCACTCGATCGAACAACTCCACTTTCCTGTTCACTCGATCGAGTAGAAAAACTACTCGATCGAGCACTTTCATCACCAACCTGCTCGATCGACCCCCAGAAACCAGTCGATCGAGCACTTTCTTTGCAGTCAGCTCATTTTCTTCGGCAGAACACTGTTCACCATCAGTTATAGCCTTCCTTGGGTCTGATTTTTACATTTCCGGTCCCTCATATGAGCGACCGTTTCTCAAATTTATCAAATTTACCGTCTCATGTGGATTCTTCTCATTTTGAGTCGGTAATTGACCCTGCTTTCTTGAAGATTGATTCGTGGCTAATTGGGCAACTTGAGTTTCAAGTGCCTTAATGGACGCATCTTTCTGTTGATCACTCAGCTACCACTGCTTTGTGAAGGACTGCAACATAGACTTAAGCTCACCTATTTCACTCACCCCACTGGAAGATGATGCACCGTGATTAGGAGGAGCAAAGGAAGGAGGCTTCTGATAGCCTTGTTGATTCTTATGTGGAGGGACATATGGCTGTTACTGGTGCGGAGGAGGAGTAGGATTGAGCACATTTTGACTAGTCCACCTCAAATTGGGATGGACTGCCCCTTGGTTATTGTAATAGGAACCCTCTCCTTGCCTATATTGCTGAAAGGTAAGGACTTGTTCCTTCTCCACAAGACAGCCAACAGCAGTGTGGCCATCATTACTCCCACATCTCTCATATGAAACAGTCTCACCTCTAGTAAGAACATGGACCGTCTGAGGCTCCCCAGCAGCTTGTAACTCCAACTTGTCAAATCTAGCATTCATGGCCTCCAGCTGAGCCACAACCTGCTTATCTACTGCATGAACTGTTCTAATCCCATCCCTCGGTTTTCCATACTCAGCACTATGATTCGCCATCTCTTCAATAAGGGACCATCCCTTATCATCATCGGTGTTTTCCTGGAATCTCCCACTAGATGCCGCATCAAGTATGGCTCTGTGGTCGTCATACAGCCCATTGTAGAACTGATTAGCTATAAACCATGGGTCAAAAACATGGTGAGGAATAGACCTCACCAACTTCTTGAATCGTGACCACGCCTCATATAAAGTCTCATCGAGAGCCTGTCTGAAACTGGTAATCTTAGCCCTCAGCAGATTGGTGCGTTGTGGAGGGAAATATCTCTTGTAAAAGGCAAGAGCAAGAGACTTCCAATCTGTAACTCCTGCAGCTGTGCGGTCCAAGTCGATCGACCACTCCCCAGCCGAATCGCAAAGAGAAAGGAAATAAAACCTCCTTAATCTTATCTTGAGTTACCCCCTTAGTGGCGGGGATAGTAGAACAGTAGTCTGTAAAGACCTCCATGTGCTTCCTCGGGTCTTCACCAGCCACACCTCTATAGATATTTCTCTCCACCAGATTGATATAAGAAGGACGGATGTCGAATGTATTCCCATCCTCAGTCTGGAGATTGAAACCTTTTGGAATAGAGGATGCTTTAGGCACCGAATGACTGGAAAGCTTTGGCATCTTTACTGTAGAAATCGGACTGTCTTCTTCGAAAAGAGAGTGATGTAGCTCTGGCTCGAAAGTACTCAAGTCTTCCTTTCGTGATTTTCTCTGCAGACGGAGTCTATGCCTGAATAATCTCTCTGGTTCAATCACCAAACTAACTCAAACCCGTCTCGACACAGGCATAAACAACACTGAAAGAAAATGAATAAGAACTGCCTCAAGGAATAAAAATTCCCAGAGACGGATAAAATAAACGAAACAAAAACAGATAGGGCAATTGCCTCCCCGGCAACGACGCCAAAATTTGACACGTCTGTCGTGTACCTGTCAAAAATAAACTAACTAAACTAACTATATAGCTAGGGAAGTCAGGTCGATCTCCTCAGGGAGGCAAGATATCTGTAGAAGTCCGTCTATTTGGTCACAAAGGGGGGGGGGGTTGGGGGTTGTTTGAATTGTTTTCTAAACTACGAAGTATAAAGGAAAGAGAAATAAAGGCAGGAGCAATAAAGGCAAGAAATAAGGATTAAACTATCAGATAAAGAGGAACATGTCGGGAATTCAGTTCACTATGGTAGTCCAGTGACTCAGCTGTAAATGACTCAGACGAATTAATGTAAGACGGATGTTGAAAGGTCCTTTCGGTCCACTTTCTATCCTAAAATACCACTAACTTAACTTTCATTCTCGTCAAGGTAGTCTACTGTTCATAGCAGGCCTATTTTGTCCAATCTTTCGATCTAGGATAAATTTTAGCCAGATTAAAGAGGTAACTCAGAAGCGTGCACTTAACTAAGTCGATAAATACAATTAAATTGCTATGGTGACAGAATCTCTGTGGACAGCGGGCCGCCCACAGGGGCGCTTGGTGAGAAACGAGACAAGCGTTTGCATTTTGTATGGAGTCGCCACCAATTTTTATGGGAAATTGGAACCGTTCGAATACCTCGTGTCATGTCAAGACACAAAGTAATGACATGAACACTAAGCAATCGTTACCCTTAGCATTCTATGTCTAGAATGACTCTCGTGGATGCCAATGAACACGGGTGCTCACGGAGATCTGGAGTAAGGGGTGAGGGTACGTATTAGGAAGCTCTTTTGATCGAACACTTAATCCCGCCCGCCTCGATAGCGGCCTCTACTAATGATTAGGGAAGTTATTCGTACTCGATATATCGTCGATTATATGCATGCAATGCAACATCCAAGTTTTAATCCTAGCATGTGAGAACTGGACTAAGTCGGTTGACACATAATTAGCAAACAATTTAGTCAAAATTGGATTTAAGGTTGATTTACATGTGAGAACATACAAACAATAAAAGAAATACAATAATTATGAATTACGATAATGAAAATTACATTAATTACAATGGAAAAGGCGATTTATGTCGAAAATACCGCTAAAACGGATGATTTGAGAAAAAGAAATAAAAGAATAAAAGAATAAAATTAATGAAATAAACGAACAGGAATTAGCGTGATATTACGGATAATAGTTAGTTAATACGCTTACTAAACAAACTAGGTCAAGGCAGAAACGGAGTTGGAGCGTAACTCATCCTGAACAGCAAGCAGAGAGATCTGCGCCCTCTGGAAGAGGCGCAGCAGACGCTGCGTCTGTTCCAAGGGTGAGTTCTGGCTGTGAAGCCGGAATTGCAAACCGTTAATGTCGATTGGTAAATTTAATGATTGATTGATAATATTTACTCGGATGAAAGTGATTAATAGGTTATTTGACATATGAATGGGTCATAAAAGCAGTAAAGCATGAATGAGACGGATGCAAACGAATTAATTACATGATGGAACGATGTTAATGAATGAGTCCTCTATTGAAATCGATTAACCAACATTAGATACGATGAATTAATGACGAATATGACAAAAGACAGATTAAAACTATGTCAATGACGAATTCCAGAAACTCAATATGAACAAATTGAATTTCTACAACCCGGGTTTGAATTTAATGACGAAAACCCGCAAATATGATTTATAAGGGATTTAAGTCGGATTAAAGATAATTAAAGCATGATAATGATGATGATTAATATACATGTGAGTTATATGCTATCACGATGAAGGATTAACGAAATAAACAAAAGAAAACAAGAATCAAATAACAAACGAATTTACGAGGACGGAGGAAGAAGAAAAGAAGCGAGAATCTGCGGCAGCCTCACGAAGAGGCGCAGCAGGTACTGCGCTCCTTCGAATAGGCGCAGCAGTTGCTGCGTCTTTTCTCGACGTCTGTCTACTGGAAATCCGTAAAAAGGAGTTTTAAAGCACGGTTTTAGAAATCGGTTTTAATGGTGTTTTCGACATAAATCTTACAATGGTGATACGATAAATAAAATACAATAAATAAAAGGAGAGATTACACCCTCAGACTTACATGTTGACGAAACGAGATGAACTAAGATATCGACTAGTGAATGCTCGACGCGAATGCAAAGAGAGTGCCCTCGTAGGAGGAAAACGATTGATTAATTAAAGTTGATTGAGTGTAGTTGGTCAAATTGGTCGGTCATGCAACGGAGAGGCTGGTACCCGGAAAGATCCGAGCTTACGTGGTCGGAAGTCCAAGCACGTAGGCGCCAATTAGTAAGAACGAAGTCTAGAATGCAAAGGGAGAAGAGAAGAGCGGACACTCGCGTGAGAAATATGAGGAACGAAAGCTCCTATTTATACTAATCACGTGAAGGAATAGGGTTTCGGAGACTCTTTGGAAGTGAATCTCGGAAAGATATGAAAAAGATACGTAAGACATGCAAAGAAGGGCACGGGAAAAGGCGCGGCAGCCCATGCGTCTCTTGGAAGAGGCGCAAAGACTGGCCTTGCGTCTATTCCCGAGAGGTTTCCTCTGCTGAAGAAAGATTTCCGCGTTTGAGTTATGGTAGGACGGAAATAATTCGATTATCTTATGAATATTACGGGATATTATTTGCCAAAAGATAAAATTTGTGAAATATGGAATAGAGATATCCGGAACATTCCAGAATATTCGACTCGGGATTTAACATTATCGAAATGGAGACGGTTTTTGACCGGACTCGAATGTACTCTAATTACTGCCAAAACGACCGTATCGGGACGTAGATGACAACTAAGAGGTCGACATTAATATTTGAGCAAACACTTGACGATAATCTTACGAACTGTCACAAATCATTCCGCGTATCAAACATGCGGCCCAATCATCACCGGGTGGTTTGCGGGAGGTGCAGAAATGAGGTATCTACAGAGCCCCCACTTTGACTGAGGCTTGGACAAGGCGAAAGTCAAAATATAGCCATCAGGTCAATCGAAGATTACAACCTGACGACTATGGCGACGCGAGGCGGCTCAAGGGGTCTGAGCCAAGGACCTGTCGTCGGAACATTTTAGAGTCTGTCGACTATCGGAGAGGGTCGTTTAAAGTCCATTAGACTACGTAAGGAAGCTCTCCAGCCATAAGAAGAGACCATACCTGAGATACCCCTGGGTGAAGCGGGACTGAAGACGCTTCGGCAAAACTCTTTGGTCTGAAGATAACTTGGTGTCTGAAGGCATTAGGGGTCACAGGTACTTTGGTCGAACTCTGCTCGGAAACAAGAAATATTGAAAGCGGCAGGACGTCGGTAAAATGCTGGGAAATCCGCTTGCGTCGGTCTCAAGCGAACTCCGGCAAAACTTGAGGTTGAATCTGCTTGCGTCGGTCTCAAACAAACTCTTGCTGGGGAATATTTTGACGACTAGGAACATCTAGATCGTCGTGGGAGAAATCTTGAGTGAGCAGTACTGCAAAATACTACTGCGCTGGATATAATGATCTTGAGCAATACTGCAAAATATTGCTGCACGGGATAAAACGTGGGCCGGAACGAAAGAAAATCATCGAAACGGACCAAAAGAATATAATAGCGTCGAAGAAGAGGCGCACCAAAGATGGGCCCACAAATAACGAACTCATAACGAATTTTTGAAAATCCGTATGGAGGGAACACAAGGAAGAGGCGCAGCAAGAGCTGCGTCTCTTGGAAGAGGCGCAGCAAGAGCTGCGTCTCTTGGAAGAGGCGCAGCGCCTGCTGCGTCTTTTCCCCAATTTGGCTATTTCTGCGTAAAAACGCGAACTCAGGAGGATTGTGTTTCATTATTTCGAAACACAATTCTTGCAATTTCTCTCTCAAATCTTCACCACTTCCGTCAAGGTTTGATCCAAAAGCTTGCTTTGAACATGACTAAACGAGGTATGTGTCTTAATCTTGCATTAATCTTCTGCATTTGTCGAATTTTGAGCCGCGAGATTTAGGGTTTTCGACCCTTTTGATCGAAAATTTGGGGCTTTTCCCCCAAATGGATTTGCCTTGCCAAATTGATGCTAGAAATGGATAGTAGGTGATGTTAGGAACATAATCATGTATTTACTTCGAATTTTCATCAAGTTTTGAGCCTTTGAACGAATTTGAGACGGTTTTACAGCTAGACCGTAAATTGCTTCGAAAATAGCCTTAGGATTGCCCATCTGCGATGAAACTTGTTATTTGGGATCCTTGGATGATGGGTAAACTTCCTACCATCTCGGAATTTTGGTTTGTGACAACTTTTTCAGGACACCTTTTTAGGGCATAATCGCCGTTATAACGAAATGCTGCCGAATTTTCGACTCGAACCCGGAACTAGGCCTTGAACTGGACTTGACTTGACCCAATTTATCACATGAGTGATTGGGTTGGCGGGAATATGGCCAAATATGGCCAGAAAGGGGCGATTTCAGGGCCTTGAGGGCTCGAAAATCCCTTAACAAAGGCTTGTCGTCGTATGACGCGGCCTGAATTTATCTTAATGTTGCAGGTGATGAGGCTTCTACTTCTGGGAGAGCTCCCATGGAGATAGACGCCACTGTTGTTGAGGAGGCTTTAGAGCAGGCTTTCACCGCTGCGGTGATGGCTACTGGAGACGAGGCTCACGAGGAGGAGGCTGCCGAGGAGGAGGAGGCCCCGAGACGGGCCAACGTCGGGCGAGGAGGTCGACAGCTGAGAGGAGCTCCTGCGTGGGCTGAGACCTGGGAGAGTAGGCACCTCGTGTGGGCTGCAGAGGGTCACCTGTCCTACAGGACGGTGAAGAGCTTGGTAAATAAGAATTCACTACTCATTACCTATTCTCTTTCATTCTTTTTTGTCCAAACTTCTTTCAAATTTCATTCAAAACTAAAGATAGCTTTGTTTCAAATCATAATAGGAGGCCGGGAACATCAGGTCGTTCTCGGGTTACACGACAGCGATGGAGCACTACGAGCGGCTGTCGGCGGAGGAGAGGGCCATGATCGAGCGTGGAGCGTTCGGTCCTCTGGTTCAGGTCTGGAGGGATATCGTGAAGAGGAAGTTGCGGGCTAACCTTAGCCCCGCGCTTTCTTGGATCGATTCTGGGATACGACTTCCACGTTTCACCTTCCTTTTGGTGAGGTGGGAGTCACTCTGGAGGATTACGGCATGATTTCTGGTGCGTGCGGGATCGAGGAGATGGTGTGGCGGAGACGCCATGAGGGCGGATTCGGCCGAGGCGAGGAGATTGATCGGTTGGAACTTGTCGCCGAAGGTCTGTTGCGATCTCTGGGTTTGGTACCCGACTTACGTCCGAGACTACTTTGCGGGGAAGACCCCGGCGCTGGTGACGATCGATGGGAGGGAGACAGCTCCTCCTCTTTGTACAGCCGAGCAGAGGGCTCGTCTGTGGCTTTGGTGGTTCCTGTCTTCGATTTACCTCGGAGACAAGGGCGAGAGGCTATCGACGAAGCTTCTTCCCTTCCTTTCGACCCGAGTTCCCTAGGGCGTTGGGGCCCGGTCATCACGCTGTTTTGCGGTCCTCATCCGCTTCATGAGGGCCATGGTTCGTCCGGAGTTGATGGAGAAGGGGACTTCTCTGGCGCCGTCGGACACAGGATCGCTTGTTGGAGGTATGAACCTTCCTTTAGACCAAAGTAAATTCCTTTCTTTATCAAATCACGAAAGATCATTATTGATTATTCTGTTTTACAGGCGTGGGTGTACTCTTACTTCCCGAGTCTCGCGCCCAAGAGGACGGAGCCACTGGAGAGGGCCTATCCCGTGGTGAGGGATTGGGTCATGTGCCGGACGAAGAGCAAGCGTTATTCTCACAACGTCTACCGGCGGGATGTGAACGCCCTTCAGCTGAGCAACGTGAGTACTCCATTTACTCTTCTTATACTTTGCTTTTAATTGATCATAGGAATGATCTTTGCCTTTATATTGTCGCAGTGGGTGCCCAGACCTTGGGCGGAGTACGCTAGAGCGCCTCCTTTTGTCGCTGAGGTCCTTCGACCTAGGAGCCCGAGCCGGCTGCTGCTGCGGACATCGATGGGTCCTGTGTGGTATCTGGGCGAGCGGTTGGCTCGTCAGTGCTCTCGGGACGTGTTGACGGTTCCCGTCGATCCTCCCAGACGATGTTTAGGAGCCTTCGAGGCCGAGAGGAGGCGGACTTGGGCGGTGCCGGGCGACGACCTTCTTCTGCCTGGCGAGGACTACTCGGCGTTCCTTTACGGGAGGTTGGCGTACTGGCCGGTAGTGGTGAGTATCTTTTACTTTTTGCTTGATTTGATTTCGAGAACTGTGACGAAAGATCATCGATTAACGAGAACTATTGGTCTTTGCAGGAGGTTGAGGCGGCGGGCATCGAGCCCCCAGAGTACCCCGAGACCCTTGAGTACATGGACGCGACTGGGAGGACGACGATCTCCGAGTTGCGTGACTTCGACGTAGCTGTGACGGATGCTGGCCTAGATGATTGGCAGCATCTGATCCGGAGGGTGAGCCTCTGGCTTGCATGGTTTTCGTGTAAGAACACATTTGATTGAACTTGTTCAATTTGCTGAGAATTTCTTTTGAAAATGCAGGTTGCGCCGTCTCGGTTCGTGGCACTATGGAGGGTGGCCAACCGGCTGCGAGCTATTGCCATCGAGGCACTCGTCGGTGGTCGAGGTCGTCAGGTATGAACCTCATTTGATTTCTTTTGATTTTTTTTTGATTTCCGATTTTTGATCTTGCTTGAATTGATTGACATGAGCCAATTTCTTGTTTACAGGGTGACCGCGAGCTGGAGCGAGAGTTGGCCCAGTCTCGGGAGGAGACGGCTCGCTTGCTGAGGGAGCTCGAGTTTCGGGATGCCGAGAATGCCGTTCTTGCGGCCAGAGTTGCCGAGTTGGAGGGCGCCCAGCAGTAGTTTTGTGTAGTTTTGTAGACTTGTACATTTTGGACATTTGATTTGAACATTTTTGGACTCTGTTTGGGGCGCAAGCCCCCAGTTTGCTTGGACTTTTGGACTTTGTTCGGGGCGCAAGGCCCCAGTTTGCTTGTACATTTGCTTCATTTGGTGTATATACGGTGGCCTGAGTGCCTTTGCTGCTGGGTTGTGTTGCTTGTACCTGCAGGTTAGTTCTTGAACAGGTTTGGTAGACAACGGTTTATGCCGTCATGCTGCCGAAATTTACATGGAAATTACGCAAAACATATATTTTATATACATAAGGCCTTTAATTAGCGCAAAATGAGACTCAAAAGAGCACAAAAATGCAAAAATTTGCCGTAAATGACCGGACGGTAGGGAGGGTTACCCCCTAAAAAAAAAGAAAAAAAGGAAATTTATAAGTGTAGAAATGAAAACAAAAGAAAATTATTTCCAAAAAGAAAATGAAATTTACTTCCTAAAAATGAAAAAAAAAATGAATATAATTTCCTAAGAATAAATAAATGAATTAAAATAATGAAAAAAAAGAATTAATTGTGATTAAAATGGCGAAGGTGTCGACGTCGCCTCGAAATGCGTGCCCGTGAATTTAGGAAGCTTGAAACATGGTAAACTGCTCGTATTTACCAAAATAAAATCCCGTAGGAATAGGAAATTATTCGTTATAGAATTAGGAAAGATCCAAACGCGGAAATCACAGAAAGTGAGCACGAGGAAGAGGCGCAAAGATGAGTGCGTCCCTTGAATAGGCGCAAGAGGGCGCTGCGCCTGTTCCCAAGCCGGTCTGTTCTGGCGGATATTTGGAAACAGCAATTAGTATAAATAGAAGCGTCGACGAAGCTTTAAATCATATAATTCTTCCGTCTCTTCCTCGTCTATTCACATAAAACTCTCAAAATAAATCTTCAAGAGAAATTAGTCATCATGAATACCTTGGAGATCCGCTTGAAGGAATGGACCAATGAGTTTTCGAATATGGAGAAGCACGACATGGGTGCTTATAACCTTGGGTCTTTATTGAGTTTGAAACTCATTAAGATAGTAAAACCGTTCTTGGATGCTTGCCTTGACTATTGGGACCCGAATTATCATGTTTTCGCGTTCCCGGGAGGTGATATTTGTCCGTTTCCCGAAGAAATTGCTGCTATTGGTGGGTGGGACCCCGAACATTTACCTGCCATTCCTTCCACTTCACAAGGGTATAAGAGCAAATTCAGAGACTTGCTTGGACTGACCAGACTTGAGGTGGATCGCTTAGTTACCCCGAAAGGCGTGAGAATGTTGGACTTTGTAGACCGATTCATTAACGGGCCGACCCTCTGTTTCCTATGTTGCCAGGAGGAGAGCATTTGGCTTTTGTTTGCTGCATGTGTATGTCTTCCAAGGACACGTTGATGAAGACTTGCGAGGTGATCCCCGTTTTTTGGGTCTTATCGAGCAAATGGAGTCACGCAGAGCCCACTTTGCTTATGCTTAGGGGAGATCATCTTGGGTTTGGATAATAGGAAATCCAATCGCGATCTGCCGTTTTTGGGAAGCCCCGTCATTTTGCAGGTAAGAGACATCTTTTTTTTTTTTTTCGTTTGTCTTTTTTCGATGTCTAATACCTGCTTTTGGTAGGTTTGGCTTATGGAACGGCTCCGATTGATCGAGCCCCCAGTTCATGCACTTTCCTATCATTCCCGTATGATTGCGATGAGGACGCGGTTGTACATGGTGGACTTCACTCGGGTCTGCGACTATTGGAAGAACAAGCTGAAGAATGATGATGGTCCGTTGATTAGGTGGGTCGTACCGTGGTGGCACCTCAAGTCTGTCACTGGAGTGTCTTCTTTGGATCCCACTAGGTCCGTGCGCATTCCGGGATTGGAGTTCATGGTATGCATCTTTCCGGAAAGGTTGATGAGGCAAGTCGGGTTGAAGCAGACGATCCCTAGGCTTGATACTGTTCCGCAAACTGCTGTGGCGCTTACTACAGAGAGCCGAAGAGAGTGGGCCATTAAATGGGCCCAAAGAAACATGTGGTTCTTGAGCTTCTCCGCCAATGCTTTGTGGGTGTCGGATTCCTATCTGAGGTGGAGAAAGGCTGCAACTCCGGAAGAGCGCGAGAGACTGAGGAAGCGTGAGCCGGTTGATTACAAGGTGCGCGAGGGAGAGAAAGAGAAGGAGAAGCATCTGACAGAGGGAGAAGAAGAAGCTGGATTTCAGGTCATTCATCCTTCGAAGAAATCAAAGACTACTCCTGTTGCGGAAATGGTGGTTGGCAAGAATGGGAGAGTCAGGCCTCGAGAAAGACCGTTGGTGATAAGGTCTGAAGTGGTGCAAGAGCGTCCGGCTCGAGGTCGTGACAAGAAATATGACAAGAATGACAAGGGCAAGGGGAAGATGGAGGAATAGCCCGAGTCTTTATTTATTATTTGATTATTATTATTATTGTTGTAATAAAAAAGGAGGGATTTTTAGAATCCTAGCCCATTCTATTTTTATTATTTGTCGTATTATTATTATTAGAAATTGAATGAAATAAAAAGGTTAAGTGGTTATGAAACCGCTGGTGTTTTCTATTTATTATTCTTGTCGAATTTCAAATGCAATGCAGATGTCCTTCTATTTACATTTTAGATATAATGGGTTGAATCCCGTGAAGGATTGCCTACGTATTCACTTAAAAAGCGAAATCAAACCCTTGCGCGTAGTTCAAGTAAATGTAAAAGAATAATTGTTCGAAGCAAGAGCTTGTAATGAACATAGAAAACAAGCATGAGCTTTTGCTTACTCTGAAGGTGCGAATTTAGTTTGTTTGATGATATGAGGATGACAAACTTGTCAAAATGCAAGAGCACGGTGACTTTTAGCTTATTTCACTTGCAAGGGCCGTTTATTTAGTGCCACAAGAGCGACACATGGGTTTACGCGAGGCGCGTTTTTGTCCTATTCTAGGCATAGTACCGCTTCAATTGGTCAAGGTTTGTGGGGTTTGAAAACTCATTCCCATCTAGGTCTGTGATTCTAACCGCACCCCCTGGGAGTATGGATTTGACTAGGTATGGTCCGGCCCAATTAGGTTTGAATTTTCCCCTTGGGTCGAGAGGTAAAAGAGCTCTAACCGATTTGAGTACTAAGTCTTCTTCTTTGATGTTTCTTGGCCTAACCCTTTTGTTGAAAGCTCGTTTGATACGGGCTTGATATGTTTGGACATTATGTAAGGCACGTAGCCTACGTTCATCCAGGAGGATGAGTTCTTCATACCTATCCTTCTTCCAATCGGCTTCTGGGATTTGACTTTCGAGTAGAATACGCAAGGATGGTATTTCTAGCTCCACTGGTTGTACGGCTTCCATCCCGTAGGTCAAATAGAAAGGAGTAGCCCCAGTGGGCGTTCTAACAGATGTACGATACCCCCATAAAGCAAAGGGTATCTTGCTTGGCCAATCTCTATAGTTGTCAGTCATTTTCTTGAGAATTGTGACAACGTTCTTGTTTGCTGCCTCTACCGCGCCGTTAGTCTGTGGTCTATAGGGCGAAGAGTGGTGATGCTTAATCTTGTATTTGGCTAGCAATTGCTCCGTTTCAGCCTGAAAGTGCGACCCATTATCGCTAATGATCTCATGTGGGCAACCATATCGACAGATGATGTTGTTTTGTATGAACTTGGCCACATTTTAGCCGTAAGACCAGTGTAGGAAGCCGCTTCTACCCATTTGGTGAAATAGTCAATTGCCACTAGGATGAAACAGTGACCTCCTGTTCCGGCTGGGGTTATTTTCCCGATTATGTCGATTCCCCATGCAGAGAATTGCCAAGGAGATGTCATCGTGTAGAGCAACGAAGGAGGGACATGTTGTACATTCCCGAAGATTTGACAATTGTGGCAATGTCTCACGTATTTGATGCAATCGGATTCCATTGTGGTCCAATAATACCCTAAACGTGTGATTTTCTTTGCCATCATGGGCCCACTCATGTGAGGACCGCATTCTCCGTCGTGGACTTCTTCCATCACCTTTCGTGCCTGTGAATGATCGAGGCAACGTAGGACTACACCAAGAGGTGTTCTTTTGTATAATTCTCCTTGCATCAGGACGTATTGGGAAGCTAATAGGCGTATAGCACGTTGTCCCCTCTTGTCCATATCCGGCGGATAGGTACCATTAAGCTTGAAATTCAGGATTGCTTGGAACCAGGGTTCCTGTGCGATTTCCTCTTCATCGGTGATTTGATGGACATAAGCCGGCTCTGACCGTCGTTCGATACACAAGGGCATTTCCACCATGTGATCTGGCATATTTATTAGAGATGCAAGTTTCGCGAGAGCGTCTGCAAATTGATTTTCCTCCCGAGGTAGGTTTAGGTATGTTACGTGATCAAATAATTGAGCGACTTGGTCTATCCTAGCCTGATAGGGTGCGAGGCTTTCACTTCGGATTTTCCAGGATCCTGTAACTTGGTTGATGATCGGATGAATCCCCATGTACTCGGAGGTTTTGATACCTAAGCTTACTCGCCGCTTGTAGCCCAATGAGGCAAGCTTCGTATTCTGCGGCGTTGTTTGTCACCTCGAAGTCGAGTTTGACAGCAATCGGTGTATGCTCACCTTCAGGAGAAATGAGCAACACTCCTATTCCGAATCCTCTTAAGTTTGATGCTCCGTCAAAGTATAGGTCCCAGGAGTCTACGTCTGTTTGAAGTATATCCTCGTCGGGAAATGACCAAGTATCTATGGTTTGTGCGTCGTTGATGGGATTTTCTGCGAAGAATTCGGCGACGGCGCGACCTTTATGACTTTCAAAGGCACATATTTAAGGTCGAATTAAGAGAGCATTAGGGTCCATCTTGCCGGGCGTCCGTTGAGGACGGGTTTCTCGAAGAAGTATTTGTTGGATCCATTTTGGAATATATCTTGACGGAGTAGCTAAGCATGTAGTGACGTAGCTTCTTCGTTGCCCACACAAGAGCGAGGCATGTCTTTTCGAGTTGCGAGTATTTGCACTCATATTCCAAAAACTTCTTACTTAGATAGTAAATAGCTCTTTCTTCGCTTCCTACAGTTTGAGCCAACATGGCACCCATGGCGGTTTCGATTCTTCGTGAGATATAAACCAAGAGGTTGATCTTGTTGTGGCGGCATGAGCACTGGTGGTTTAGCCAATATCTCCTTGATTCGGTCAAACGCCTTTTGACAATCATCATCCCACATGGTGTGGTCTGTTTTCTTGAGTTTCTTGAAGATAGGCTCACAAATCATCGTGAGTTTCGATATGAATCGACTTATGTACTGTACTTTTCCCAGGAATCCTCTGACTTCTTTTTCTGTTTGGGGTTGTGGCATTTCAATCAGAGCTTTGATTTTGGAAGGATCTATTTCTATACCGCGTTGGCTAACGACATATCCCAGGAGTTTTCCGGATGTTACCCCGAATGTGCATTTCTGAGGATTGAGCCTCATGTTGTACTTTCGTAGCCTTGCGAAGAATTTGCGAAGGTTTGCAATATGTCCCTCTCTTTCCTTGGACTTGACAATCATGTCATCTACATATACCTCAACTTCTTTGTGCATCATGTCATGTAGGAGTGTAGTTGCGGTGCGTTGGTATGTAGCTCCGGCGTTGATCAATCCGAATGGCATTACTGTGTAGCAATATGTTCCCCATTGGGTGACGAATGCGGTCTTATGCATATCTTCCATGGCCATATTGATTTGGTTATAACCCGCATATCCATCCATGAAGGATAGTAATGCGTGGTCCGCAGTATTTTCCACCAATATGTCAATGTGAGGTAGAGGGAAGTCATCTTTTGGACTCGCTTTGTTCAAGTCCCTGAAGTCAACACAAACACGGATTCTCCCATCCTTTTTGGGTACGGGTACTATGTTAGCTACCCAGTCAGAATACTCGGAAACTTTGATGAACCCGGCTTTGAATTGTTTGTCCACTTCTTCCTTGATCTTTAGAGCCCATTCTGTTCTCATTCGTCGAAGCTTCTGTTTTACAGGTTTGAAACCCGGCTTAATCGGAATCCTATGTTCGACAATGTCTCTGTCGATCCCTGGCATGTCTTTGTAGGACCAAGCGAAAACGTCTTTGAATTCATTTAGGAGGTCTATGAAATCGGCCCTTTCGGTAGAGCTCAAGGTAGTCCCTATCCTAAGTTCTTTGGGTTCTAGTTCGGTTCCTACATTAATGGGTTCGGTGTCCTCTATTACTGGTCCCCCTTCCCCTTCTTGTAATATTTCTTTGGCTACGTAGGGAGGTATTTCGGTCAAGTCTGGGTCTTGGTCATCCTCAGTATCATCATAAACCGAATTGCACTCGAAAGAACACAGAGAGTAAGCAGAACCTGATTTATTCATATTAAGATTTGAGTAAAGTTGAAACAAAGAAGCCAACTGATCCATGGTCAGTGGCGGCAAAGGGACAGTAGTTGGGGCATTTCCCGAACTACCGTGACTACTCGAGGCTAAGCTAGGAGAAACGAAGGGAGTGGGGATGACAACAGGAGTAGATTCTCTAATGACTCCTCTGACTCGACTCGACTCCGACTCCGACTCCGACTCGAACTCGTCGTCTTCTGGTTCTCCTTTGAACATCTCTCCTTCTCCAGTGGTGAGCTTGAAGAGCCTTCCTTGGTTGTTGGTCCATTTGATAGATTTTATCCACCCTTTCTGCCGCTTTGTGTCGATTTCCGTGATCAACGCGTGGGGTTGAAGCGATCGTCCCAAGTATCATAGTAATGATCTCATCTCGCGCGCCCTAATGAATCGATCTTCTCCAAACAATAGGCTAACAGCTTGTTCGTCGAAGCAAGGTGCTTGACGGGTTTTGACGGTAGGAACCGTTTCGGGAGGAATGAAGTAGCAATCGTGAAAGATCTCGATTCCGGCTAACTTCCTCTCAAGATAATGCCAAGGTTCGGGAAATCCATGAAAGGGTTCTGAACTTCCTTCTTGGACAAAGTACCCATTTAGAGTGGGGAGATATGGCCTCATTTGGACTCCCACGTGCTTGCGATTTTGGACTTGGGCAAGCATTTCGAGAACTTCTTCTTTTGTGGGTTTGTACCCTAGTCCAAGTGGTATCCTTGTCGAGTTGCCTTCCTTGTATGGTGCGAAGGTGTTCTTCCGAATTGGGTTTAAAGGCATTCCAGGGAAGTATCCCTGGGATTTGAGTATGTGGTTGACCACCAAGTTAGAGTAGGGATTATAGTATAAGGGTGCCAACTCACTTTCTATGACGTTTACACTTTGGAAGCCCCCAAGTTCGTATATGGGATCCGCAAGGACTTGATTGTTTGATTGCTTCTCGATTATTGCCTTGATGGGTGACGAAGTGATCGTCACAACTTTGTCATTTAGTGGAATCTTGATTTTTTGATGAAGGGTGGATGTTACCGCTTTGGAAGCGTGAATCCAAGGCCTTCCCAGAAGTATGTTGAATGAAGCTTCGATGTCCACTATTTGGAAGTTAACCTTCCGTTCGATTGGTCCCGTGGCTATGGTTAGGTTAACAAGTCCTACCACTTTTCGTCGCGTACCGTCATATGCACGAACACCTTGATTTGTAGGAGTCCAATCCGACTCTTTTATCCCTAGTTTGTATGCCGTTTTGAGGGGTATGACGTTGACCGCGGAGCCATCGTCTACCAAGGTCATTGGCACATTTTTCTTTAGACAAATGACAGTGATGTATAGAGTAAGGTTGTGACTAGCGCCAAAAGGTGGCAAGTCTTCATCCGAGAAAGTAATAGGATTACTTAGCTTAGGTGATTCTTGGAAGACCAAGTTGACTACATCTTCAGGAGTGGAGTTATGTGCTACATTCAATTTGGCCAAAGCTTGCAGTAAAGCTTGGCGGTGTGGAAATGAGCTTGCCACTAGTTGCCAGACTGAAAGATCAGCCTTGGTTTTCTGTAATTGCTTGAGCAAATGATCAGTGGGGTCATCTTCGTTGTCATTTGGTGTGATGACGTTGGTTGGACCGTTTTGAGTAGTGATTTGATATGGACGACCCGAACGAGTTAGGTGATCCACATCTTGGTCTTCACCATTTTGGACTATTTCCTTGACTAGGGAGTTTTCAATGAGATATTCGTCCTCATCGTCATCGGCCCAAACCCCATTAATCGCACTAGTTCCCTCATTCTCATGATATCACTTTCTAGTCGTATGATTTGATCGACTAGCTTATCAACCACGGTGACTACTTCTTGCATAGTGGCATTTTGAGAGAAGATCAATGGTACGCGTTCTTTGGGTATTGTGTTAGGATTGCGTAAGGTCGTTACCATGTTTTCTAGTTCCCACACTTGTCTATCTACGCTCCTTGCCCATGTGATGAAGTCGGAAATGGTAGGGGAGATAGTGGAGTAGAGCCTTTCTTTCTCAATTGCATGAATTTCATTTTCGGTGGGAGAAATGAGGTGTGAGCAATCTAAGGTAGATTCGTCACTTGTAATCACTAGAACTCCAAGAGGATTCTGAGTGTTGTTGGGTTTACCTCCTGGTGGTATTGAAGCCACCATCTTCAATCATATCTTGAAGTACGTGTTTCAACTTGTAGCATTTTTCTGCGTCGTGCCCTTTGCCCCTATGGTATTCACAGTATGAATTTTCATCCCAAAACTTGGATTTCTTTTCGGGTTCGGGAGTAGGTCCAATGGGTTGGAGTTTACCTTGCTTCATTAACCTTTTTAGAGCGTTGGAGTACGTATCCCCAAGGTTTGTGAATTTCCTTGGTGGAGTAGTTTTCTTGGATGGCTCGAGAAGGTTAACTTCGTCGGTCTTGCTAGTAGAGCCGTATGAACGACTTGTGGACCCTTGATATCCTCGACCTACCGTTTTGGACAAGAGTCCTTTACGGATGTCATCTTCAATTCGTGTCCCTAATACGGTTAAGTCCTTGAAAGTCTTGATGTTTTGATATCTCAAATGGTTGGCATATATGGGCTTGAGATTATCCACAAACTTTTCCACAAGAGTAGCCTCGTCCGGGCGTTCAACTAGTTGAGTACTAGTCTTCCTCCACCTACTTAGGAAGTCGGTGAATCCTTCTTTGTCATTTTGGGTAAGAACCTCTAGAGTACGCATGTTGACTTGGATCTCGGCATTATCCGCGTATTGTTTCGAGAACTCGATTGCGGCGTCTTCCCAAGTAGCGACCTTCTTGTTATCTAAAGTGTAGAACCATTGCTTCGGGATGGTGTCAAGAGATGAAGGAAAGATCCTTAAGAACATCTCAGGTTTAATGCCTTTGATAGACATGTAATCCTTGAAGGCACGGGTGTGGTTCAAAGGGTTCTCATGTCCTTTAAACTTAGGGATATCCGTCATGCTAAAGTTAGTTGGCAATTTGGAATTGACGGCTTCATACTTGCGATTGTTTTCCCTATAAATGTCATCCCCCTTAAGGTACATCAATTGCTCCTCTAGGTATTGGAGCCTTTTCTCAGCTGCAGTCGTCCCTATGATAGGATTCTCATCCCCAGACTCGTCATCGGAGAAACGTAGTACTTCACTTTTAAGGGGAGGCAATCTTCCCTCTACATCAAAGATACGGCCTTCGATGAGCTCAAGGCGGTCATAGGTTTGGTTTTGGGTAATTTGCATTTGGGCTATCGCGGCTAGGATTCGATCATTACTATCTTGAATTTGTTGGAGATTCGTTTCATCACTTGATCCGGGCATCTTGGAAACTGGATAAGAGATCGGCGACGAATCAAAACACGATCGACCATTCTATCACACTTGCTAAAAGGGGAAAAGTTTTGACTCGTGAAGTGGGTGTGTGCCACTTGTGTTGAGTGAGTTTTGAAGAAAGACAAGGTCTTTGAAAATGTGTGTCCTAGTCAACTGTAGTGTAGTTGTAGGAGTGGACTTGAAGTGAGGTTTGAAATGGGCTTGTGGCCCGAATTTTGACACGACAAACGGACAGAGTTTTGACCGGATTTTTGCGCTAACTGAAGGCCCTATTTTTCGAAATTCTTGTTTGAAAAAAAGGGGTTTGATTTTCGAAAATTCGTCATGATTTGTTTAGAAATGGCGATCACGTAAGGTTTACACATTTATACAAGCATTATAACGGGATGCTGAGTGCATTTAAAAGGGTTTTGGTTTAAAGGGTGGGTTGCCATACCGAACCATCAAACCCGAAGTCTGTGGAGAGGCTCGTGCCAAACAAGAGTAAGGCCGATTCCTAGTCCATTTCCTCAAGTAGTGAAGGCCCTTGATACAAACAAGAGTAAGCATCATGGTATAGATGACGTCAATCGCTATTCATCCTTAGGCCCAAATAAGAATTAGGACCGTTTAGACGGGACGATTGGTCGAATGAGTTGGGTTGGGCCTAGGAAGGCCGAATAAACGATCTAGGAAGACCGAGTTATGAAAACCGACAATTGTCTTGTACAAACTTATTCCCTAACCTTGTTCAAGTTTCACCCTTGCTACACGTAAGTGTATTATCCCCAGCGGAGTCGTCAAACTGTGGACAGCGGGCCGCCCACGGGGGCGCTTGGTGAGAAACGAGACAAGCGTTTGCATTTTGTATGGAGTCGCCGCCAATTTTTATGGGAAATTGGAACCGTTCGAATACCTCGTGTCATGTCAAGACACAAAGTAATGACATGAACACTAAGAAATCGTTACCCTTAGCATTCTATGTCTAGAATGACTCTCGTGGATGCCAATGAACACGGGTGCTCATGGAGATCTGGAGTAAGGGGTGAGGGTACGTATTAGGAAGCTCTTTTGATCGAACACCTAATCCCGCCCGCCTCGATAGCGACCTCTACTAATGATTAGGGAAGTTATTCGTACTCGATATATCGTCGATTATATGCATGCAATGCAACATCCAAGTTTTAATCCTAGCATGTGAGAATTGGACTAAGTCGGTTGACACATAATTAGCAAACAATTTAGTCAAAATTGGATTTAAGGTTGATTTACATGTGAGAACATACAAACAATAAAAGAAATACAATAATTATGAATTACGATAATGAAAATTACATTAATTACAATGGAAAAGGCGATTTATGTCGAAAATACCGCTAAAACGGATGATTTGAGAAAAAGAAATAAAAGAATAAAAGAATAAAATTAATGAAATAAACGAACAGGAATTAGCGTGATATTACGGATAATAGTTAGTTAATACGCTTACTAAACAAATTAGGTCAAGGCAGAAACGGAGTTCAGAGGCAGAACTCATCCTGAACAAAGCAAGAGATCGCGCCCTCGGAAGAGAGCGCAGCAGACGCTGCGTCTGTTCCAAGGGTGAGTTCTGGCTGTGAAGCCGGAATTGCAAACCGTTAATGTCGATTGGTAAATTTAATGATTGATTGATAATATTTACTCGGATGAAAGTGATTAATAGGTTATTTGACATATGAATGGGTCATAAAAGCAGTAAAGCATGAATGAGACGGATGCAAACGAATTAATTACATGATGGAACGATGTTAATGAATGAGTCCTCTATTGAAATCGATTAACCAACATTAGATACGATGAATTAATGACGAATATGACAAAAGACAGATTAAAACTA
This sequence comes from Silene latifolia, assembly GCF_048544455.1. Taxonomy (NCBI): domain Eukaryota; kingdom Viridiplantae; phylum Streptophyta; class Magnoliopsida; order Caryophyllales; family Caryophyllaceae; genus Silene; species Silene latifolia. Next base: position 20,130,095 of record NC_133536.1, read on the forward strand.
TGTCAATGACGAATTCCAGAAACTCAATATGAACAAATTGAATTTCTACAACCCGGGTTTGAATTTAATGACGAAAACCCGCAAATATGATTTATAAGGGATTTAAGTCGGATTAAAGATAATTAAAGCATGATAATGATGATGATTAATATACATGTGAGTTATATGCTATCACGATGAAGGATTAACGAAATAAACAAAAGAAAACAAGAATCAAATAACAAACGAATTTACAGAGGACGGAGGAAGAAGAAAAGAAGCAGGAACTGCGGCAGCCTCACGAAGAGGCGCAGCAGGTACTGCGCTCCTTCGAATAGGCGCGCGAGCATTCTTTGTTTTCTCGACGTCTGTCTCTCACCGGAAATCCGTAAAAGGAGTTTTAAAGCACGGTTTTAGAAATCGGTTTTAATGGTGTTTTCGACATAAATCTTACAATGGTGATACGATAAATAAAATACAATAAATAAAAGGAGAGATTACACCCTCAGACTTACATGTTGACGAAACGAGATGAACTAAGATATCGACTAGTGAATGCTCGACGCGAATGCAAAGAGAGTGCCCTCGTAGGAGGAAAACGATTGATTAATTAAAGTTGATTGAGTGTAGTTGGTCAAATTGGTCGGTCATGCAACGGAGAGGCTGGTACCCGGAAAGATCCGAGCTTACGTGGTCGGAAGTCCAAGCACGTAGGCGCCAATTAGTAAGAACGAAGTCTAGAATGCAAAGGGAGAAGAGAAGGGCGGACACTCGCGTGAGAAATATGAGGAACGAAAGCTCCTATTTATACTAATCACGTGAAGGAATAGGGTTTCGGAGACTCTTTGGAAGTGAATCTCGGAAAGATATGAAAAAGATACGTAAGACATGCAAAGAAGGGCTCGGGAAAAGGCGCGGCGCCATCGTCTCTTGGAAGAGGCGCAAAGACTGGCGTCTATTCCCGTGAGGGTTTCTCCTGCTTTGAAGAAAGATTTCCGCGTTTGAGTTATGGTAGGACGGAAATAATTCGATTATCTTATGAATATTACGGGATATTATTTGCCAAAAGATAAAATTTGTGAAATATGGAATAGAGATATCCGAACATTCCGAATATTCTCGACTCGGGATTTAACAGATTATCAGAAATGGAGACGGTTTTTGACCCGGACTCCGAATGTACTCTAATTACTGCCAAAACGACCGTATCGGGACGTAGATGACAACTAAGAGGTCGACATTAATATTTGAGCAAACACTTGACGATAATCTTACGAACTGTCACAAATCATTCCGCGTATCAAACATGCGGCCCAATCATCACCGGGTGGTTTGCGGGAGGTGCAGAAATGAGGTATCTACAATCTCACAATTAATTCATCTATTTCATTTACTACATCGTGACATTCCTACCGCAGATCCCCTAATCCCAACATGAAAGGGGTTTAGTTACTCATGTCGCTAATTAAACTAACAACACTAACAGCAGATAAATTACCAGCATTCAACATATTAAAACTATAATAAAATCGCATAAAGAGTAAATTAGGGCAAAGGAAATAAATGAAGTAAATAAAGAATTAAAGCAAACAAACGATTAATTATTATTAAGAGGAGAGAAATGAATTACAATCTTGCGAATCCGGCGTAAAGAACACAAAATCCGAGCAAGATAAATCCGAAGAACAAGGTTACAGTGAAGAAGAATGTTTAACGCAGTAAAGTTTGATAAAAGCTAAGTAGTGAATAAAATCTGATGCTAATGACCTAACTAATGCGTGCTTAAATAGGAAAATAAGTAAGTTTTGCGAAATAAAACAAAACACGGGCTAATTAAAGCCCATAACAGCGAAAACCACTCGATCGAGTGGAATAAAACCACTCGATCGAGCAAAACCTCAGCATAATCTACTCGATCGAGTAGATAGTTACTCGATCGAGTAACCTCTCTTTCAGCAACTTAAGGATCGAGTAGAAAACTACTCGATCGACCATCAGAGGACGTAAAAATCACTCGATCGAGTGGTAAAACTGCTCGATCGAGTCCTTTGTCTTCAAATCAGCTCAAGTCCGTGCCCGACTGCCTCGTAAACCATGCCTCGACGCCTCCCAACGCAGTATCTCACTCTGGAAAATCCCGTCTCCTCTAAATGCATGCAAAAAGGACGAAAAAGAGTACGATTCCACTACTTTCGCGTTCATTTCTACAAGATGGACAAAACGAACCAAAGTAGCCAATTCGGGGCAAAATACTATAAAAACAGTATAAAAATGCATAGAAATACGTGCTGAAATAGGCTAAAAAGACTATACAAAATGCACGTATCACGCCCGAAGGAGCCAGAGAACATGAAAGGTATTTAATTAACTTGTTTTGTTATTTGTATTAATTAGCATATATTCTCTTATATTATAAATAATATCAGTAACTTATTAGTTATGATTTCATATGTGTAATTGCAGGTGGGAAGTATGAAGGCTTAATAAAGCATACCAAAAGTGAAGCTTTTCAGAAGAAGTCTAAGCAAGCATCCCTCAACAAAAAAGGAGGAAAGGAAGATGCCGTGGTCGAGCCTACTCATTACGGGGGATCACGATCGTTCTGGGATCGTGTATTGGGTGTAAGTTTGTCTATTATTTCACACTTTTTTTGGTTTTCAATGCAACATGTTTATTTTATGTTAGATTTTTTGTTGATTTTCTAACATATATGTTTTTTTTTTCATTCAGAAAGGAAAGAAGAAGTCAAAGCCGATTGACGACGGTAATCAAGTTTACGGACACGCATTCCAGGGTTGACCACAAAGGGGTTAGAAGTTGGACTAAGCCAAAAGACAAGGAATTATATGTAAGTTTTCCCTAACACTTAATTTTTATTAATTTATTCTCTTTTAAAATGTCTTATATAAGCTGGTTACCATATTAACTTACTACCATTTGTTTAATATTGTAGGATGCATTTGAACATGAAAAAGCCGCCAATCCAGAAAAACCGGACAATGACATATGGTTTGAGTTGGTGAATGACTTCAAGAAAGGGCACATGTATGGTACCGGAAGTTCAACACCGGCTTTCTATGAGAACACGCGTAGGAGATCGACTTCAACAATTCCCAGCACCACGTATCAACCGGGAATTATTAGTCAACTTCAAGCTCAAGTAAGAGAGCGTGATAAACGTGAAAGAAAACGTGATGAAGAATTCCGCCAAATGAAGGAAAAAATGACAATGTTTGAGACTTGGTGGCAATGTTGTAACCCCGGACCTAGACCCGACTACGATCCAAATGATCCGCATGGTCCACAAGGGGGGAGTGGAGCCGGTGTTGGCTTCCAAGTAAGATGATTTTAGCATGTAAGCTTGTAAAACTTGAACTTTAGACTTGAACTTTAGAATATCTTAGCTTGTAAACTTTCATTTTCAATATATGAAATGAAGTTTGGGAAAATGTGTGGTGTTGGGTTGAAATTTGAAATGTATCGTGTTGTGTGTGTTGAAGTTTAGGATGTATGGCGTTGTGGAACATCGGTTTGTATGCAGGTTGTAAATATTTGGCTAGCAATGAAAACGAAAAAAACCACCAAAACATACAGCGGCTTTGGCGACTGAAAAGGGATTTGGCGACTGAAATTCAGTCGCCAATTTGGCGACTGATTGAAGGTAGTCGCCAAAATGGCGACTGACTTTCAGTCGCCAAATTTGACTCAGTGATATTGGCCTAGTCACCCAAATTTGGCGACTAAAAGGGATTTTGGCGACTGAAATGCAGTCGCCAATTTGGCGACTACCTTTAATTAGTCGCCAATTTGGCGACTCTCTTTTCAGTCGCTATTTTTGTCATTTGGCGACTGATTTTTCAGTCGCCAAATTTGGCGATCGACATTAGTCGCCAAAATTAGAAAAGGCGACTAAAGTCTGCGACTGGCGTTTGGCGACTGAAATCAGTCGCCAAATTGATTTGGCGACTGATTTCAGTCGCCAAAATCGGTCGTCTGTTTTATTTCTTTTTGTAGTGTTACCCGAGGATATACTAATACAGCCTGGATTAGATCCAATAGCTACCATTGTAGAGAGCACGTACCCATCTTTAAAAGATCACCTAGGTGACCCTCAGTACTTCACTGAAAGAGCTGTACTAGCACCTACTCATGATGTCGTCGAAGTGGTAAACGACTATGTCTTGGATCAAATTCAAAAGGAGGAGAAAGTTTACTTAAGCTCTGATGAAATCAGCAAGGAAGAGACCAATTGTGGGGTTCGGGAACTTTACTCTACTGAGTTTCTCAACTCTATCAGATGTTCTGGTTTACCCAATCACAGTTTAAAACTGAAAGTTGGAGCTATAGTCATGCTTCTTAGAAACATCGACCAAGCAAATGGATTATGCCAATGGCACTCGAATGGAGGTAAATCATCTAGGAAATCGAGTGATAAGTGCAACTGTTATTTCTAGAAGTCATGTTGGTAGCAAAGTCTATATTCCCCGCATCACCTTGACACCTTTCGACACTACCATGTTTCCAGTTAAGTTCGAAAGGAGACAATTTCCTTTAGCGATTTGCTTTGCCATGACTATTAACAAAAGTCAAGGGCAATCTCTATCCCGTGTTGGACTTTATCTTCCTAGACCAGTCTTCACCCATGGGCAATTGTACGTTGCCTTATCTAGGGTTACAAGTAAGAAAGGTCTAAAAGTCCTTCTTCTAGATGAAGACAAAGGAGTGACTAATAAGACATCTAATGTTGTTTACAAGGAGATTTTCGACAAACTATAAATTTGTCTTAGATTTTCGTGATTTGATACACTATTCTATTTTTTTTTTTTGTATTAGAACCTTATTTAAAGTAATTTATCTTTTATTTTAATTAATTTGTTCTTTCATTTTCCTTTCTCATTCGTCTTATAAATCTACTAATTTGATGCAACTAATATAACCACAATATTGACTATAATGTTACATTACGAAAAGCTATACTGGCAATAAGGATGAGCTAATAGAACATATAACAGAGAAGATTACCTTCTCTTATTTGTAAGGCGGGATTGACAATGATTCTTATACCAGCTCTCCAACACTTTTTTAAAAGTATCACCTCACCTCATTACAAACACAACAACAAACATTTACAATTCTATTCACAGCCATAATTTAAAGCTTATTTACAAACTAAAAGTATTGGAAACAGATATTATTACCTCACAAATTGTTGCAGCAGCAGGGTTCAGGAAAAGTACAATTAAAAGAAATCTAACCCTGCAAATGACAATACTATTATCGATCAATCACATTAAAAAAAACAATTATAGTACAAATTAAAAAACAATTATAGTGTTGGCAGTGTAAAATTGTCACCCAAAAAAATTCTGAAATATTCCTTTATATTCAGCAACAAAGTTAAAGATTTAATTACCATCCACTCCAAGCTTCAGTCCACATTAGTGGTTTGTTGGTTTGTTGGGCTTGAAATAATCACAGTAGAAACCATTGCATGTGTTTATCTATCAGCAATACATAGGTAGAACCCGGAAAAACTAATCAGTTGATCCATCTATTAAAAATTTAAAATACACTTTATGAAATCGCATTAGAATTTTGAAAGTGCCAAACTTCTGTTAATAACTCTATATAGTTTAAGAAGTCACATGAGAAAATCATCTTACCATTGGGTCAGGAGCATCATCTTCCTTGCACATCAACCACGGAACTCCAGAATTCAGACCAACTGCCATTTTTGCAGCCCAGTTTCTATAGGCTTCGCCTGCAGCCCCAAATTCCTTATTTTCTGATCCGTATTCATTCTCAATCTGACATTACAGTTGATGTATGTGAGCATTTCACATATAAGTCCGTAAATCAGGAAAAACAAAACACAATCAAATTAATCACAAGTAACTTGTGAAATGTGAATACAATCAAAATCTAGCCAAAACAAACCCATTACTTCATAGTTGTGACATCTTCAAAATAAAGCACCATCTATTCTACAATTTACACAATGAAAGAATGATTCTTTCCTTAATTAGCAAATCAACAAAAATATATTAAAAATCAATCACATAAATATATAGACGCCTAAAAATCAAATCTTTACTACACCCAACCAAACAAAATACCAGAATAAAACAATAAATAAACAAAAAATAATACAAAACACATGAAAATAATTAAATGATTACCTAAAACTCAAGCTAAAATACCATTTTCACACCAAAAATCAAATATTTTCTCCAATCACAAAACAAATTCAAACTAATACAATAATTAAACAAAATTAATACAAAACACATGAAAATAAACATAAAAAAATCAAACCTTTACTAAACCCAATCAAACAAAAATCAAAAGAATACAATAATTAACACAATAAATTAATACCCATTTAACTTAAACTCACATACAAGAATAAAATCAATCAAAAACACGATCTGGGTATTCTAATTTTTTTGATCATATCTTAAACTACCTGAGGAGATTGATTCTAACTACTTTCACTATTTAACTATCATTTGTGTCAGTCTCACGATAATATTATCAAGAGACCGTCTCATATGAGAATTTGCGCAACTTCTGTGAAAAATAATGCCAGACCTGAGATAAAATTGTAGGACCTCCTCGAGATGCAAATAATCTCTCACTCTTCATCATCTGAACAATCTTCTGAGTGAAACCTTGCATTGCTTGCTGCACAATGAAAAAAAAAACACCCAAAAGAATAAAATGATTGTTTATTTAATCAAAAAGTCTCAATTGCTATAATAGCCCAGATCACGAAAAGTTTACTTCTTCCGTCCCAGTGAGAATACTTAAACAAAAATGCGAAATTTCAAACAACAAAAAGACAAAATTGTATATCAGAAAAAACTAACCTTGATCTACAATAATAACCTTAATATCAACAGATCCATCATTTTAGAAGATCTGGAGTTCCTATTCAACAACTTCCAACAACATGCAATAAAAAAACAATTATAGTACAAATTAAAAAACGTGGACTGCTACTTTACCGGAATTAAAAAAAAAAATTAAAAAAAAATAAAGACAAAATTGTATATCCGAAAAAACGAACCTTGATCAACAATAATAACCTTAATATCAACAGATCCATCATTTTAGAAGATCTGGAGTGCCTTTTCAACAACTTCCAACAACATGCAATAAAAAAAAAAACAATATAGTACAAATTAAAAACAACTACTACTTTACCGAAATTAAAAAAAAATTAAATAAATAAAGACAAAATTATATATCAGAAAAAACGAACCTTGATCTACAATAATAACATAATGAATCAACCATTTTCACGATTTTTATTGTCATTTTTCGATGATTTCGTAAATTAATGAAGAAATGTCGAATCTGGTTGAATAATCTTCAATCGTAAAGTGGTGACTGAGATGGATCGAGTTTGAGAACGAAGGATAGAAGAAGTTTGATCGAATTCATTAAGTTGATTTTGATGATGATTTAAGTGAAGGTTGAGGACGAGTGAAGGTTGAGGACGATATCAGAAGGATGATGAAGAAGATGATATTGATTTTCTAAATTTTCATAATTTGATTGTAAAAAATGATTGTGTGTAATGAACTCTCGAGAATTATTTGTTGGGCTGTTCAATTTGGGCTCTAATCACGACCCAATTTGAAATGAAAATGTTGCATACGTATGTCCGACCTCTAAACACGACACAGAAACTGTTATTTTTTTTTTGTTCTTTCAATTAAAAATTCATTATGAAAAGATTTTTTACTTAAAGTACTTAAATTTGTAAGTTATGATTTCCTTTTTCAACTATGTCTTAATTGTTTCATTTTAATCCCGTCTTACAATTTTTAATCCTATTAACATTATCATGTGTTATTTTATTAATTTACTTATCTTAAAGTTCTCAAATTTAAATGTTATAATTTCTGTATATATATTTTTAAATAGTACACATGTTCAGTAAATAAAATTGTTTATATAATTATTTTCACTACGCCCTCGGTTAATATTGTTTTTTACTACTCTTTTTTTTTTTAAGATTAAATTCATTATCTCTTTAATTTTATCAAACTCGAAACCGATCCCCAACTCGATCCGTTATGGACTCGATTAAATTTATAACCCGATTATTATTAAGCTCAATATCGATCAATTTGAAAGCGAATTACTGGTTACTCCTATTAACATTATCATATGCTATCTTATTAATTAATTTACATATCTTAAAGTTCTGAAATTTGAATGTTATAATTTATATTTTTATATTTTAATATTTATAATGATATTATATTATTTCTTTTTTATTTTTAAAAAGTACACATGTTCAATAAATAGAATTGGTTATATAATAACTAAAATTTATAGTCATCTTTAGAAAAAAAATGTACACAACCCCGTGATTTTTCACGGGTGTTATACTAGTTATCTTTTTTATTTTTATTTCAGATCAGTTCAGATCAGTTCAGTTCAGTTCAGTTTAGTTCAATTCAGCTCTATTAAGTTCAGTTTAGTTCAGTTCAGCTTCATTAAGTTCAGTTCAATTCAGTTTGGACAATTTCAGTCCAAAAAAACAGGGCTTTAGTGTAACAAAGAATGGTTTTCGAGTCGATGAGTCGCCATCCGTGACACAAAAACACACAAACCGAAGTGTCGGACCCTAAATAGAACCTGGAGTGGTCGACCGATCGAGTCTGGACCCTCGTGGCCTTGTTCTTTTGTCTTGCAACTTTCCAAGTCGCATTATTTTCCCTTTTTCTTTAGTTTCCACAACCGACCAATCAAAATCAATCACTGCCGTAAAAAACTACGCATTACATTTCCTCCAAATTCTTTCATTTCTTTCTTATTTTTCCAATCAATCGTCAAATAATTTCTTCGCAATCACCAACAATGGCAACTTCTGACGATTCCTCCGACACTACGACCACCGCCGCCGCCGCCGATGAATCCACCACCGGCCACGGCGGAGATGAGGTTGCGGTGAACATACGGTGCTCTAATGGCTCCAAATTTACCGTAAAAACAAGGCTTGATTCATCTGTTCGAGATTTCAAGGTTGTTGTCGCACAGAATTCCGATGTTCCTGCCGAACAACAGCGATTGATTTACAAAGGTCGCATCTTAAAAGACGATCATACCTTAACTAGCTATGGTATTATTTCTCCCTCTCTCTTTTTTTTTTTTTTTTTTTTTTAATTGTTTTTTTGTATTTTTTGTGATGTTTGGATATGATGATGTCGCGGATTATTCGTCGTCTCGATTATTTTCGCTTCGAATCGAGTATTTGGAAGAGTTTGTTTGATAATACTCACTCTGCCCCGATCAATTCTTTACGTTTGCTTTTGACACAATGGCCACTGATTTTGGAGAGGATATGCTTTATAAATAAATGACAAAAAGTGAAAAAACAATTTAAATATGTGAAGGATTAAAACGAGATGCTAGAAAATGACTGAGACAGCAAAATAAGAAAAACGTAAAGTACTGACCGGGACGAAGAGGGTATGTTTGACCTTTGAACCGCTGATATATTGGCAAACTCTTCATTTTAGTAGTTATTTTATTTTGAGCATTGGAAGGTTAGTTGATTGACAGTGAAGATGATGTTTTCCGGTTCATCTTAATTGGTGAGTGCAGGAATTTCTTGTGACTTATGGAGTAGGAGTATGGTGTGTTCTTGTAAATGTAATGATTGTGACACTTGATTGTTGACGAACTTTAATGACATTTTACTCGATAGTGATAAGAGCTTGCATCTACACTATGCTGTTTAGCCTTAGTAGCAATCTGCCCACTTTTTAATACAGAGACTACATTGGAGGAGTGCTTGGTATTGGTGCGTTTCAGACTTTCAGTGTCGTGTCTTGGGCTGAAATCATTGCCTTTTGAGGATAGTCTACATGTCAATTATGATGTAGAAGAATGATAGTTCTGAATTCTGAGTAGTAGTCAACATTGTTCTTCAAAATGCATTGCTTAGACGTGAAGCAGAGACTCAATCGTCTTTCTATCGTCTTATAATTCTTTCCGTGAAGAAAGGCTGTATACGGTGTTGTCTGGTATGGAACATTTGTGTTTCATTAGATGTCACGTTCTCACTTGTGGCGTGAAGTGAATAGGTTGAAATAAATTTGTTTATACCCCTGCTTTGGTTATGCGCGGTCAAAATCTCCTGTTTCTATTTTTTTTAGGGTTTCAGCTTGCAACAAAGGCAATCGACTCTTCTGTGTAACTAAGAACAAAATGCCAGGCAGTGTTCTCGTGGCATCTAATCTTATGACTGTCTTTTTTTTTCTTTTTTTTTTTTTGTAGTACCAGTAATCAACCAATTCATTTCAGTACTTGAACTTAATTTTCTTTTTCCTCATTGAATTTAGTACATTGAACTGCATTCATTGTCTTTGACATTCCTGTAGTTTTCAGTTTAATTGTTTTCTGGTGAAATTTCCTCGATATTTTGTGGGCACACATTGATAAACTTCTCCCTATTCCTTGGAAGGTTTACAGGCAGATCATACAATTCATATGGTTCGTGGCTTTGCTCCGTCTGCTTCCACCACATCTTCTGGTGCTCCAAATTCTGGGACACCTGGCCATACTTCCACTGAAGCTGCACGTAGTGCAACCCCTACTGAAGGGAGAGGTTTGGGAGGTCCTGGTCTTGAGTCTAACTTTCCTGGGCTTGGATTGGGTGGCCTTGGTGGGACAGGAGCTTCTGGTTTACTCGGAGCTGGAATTCCAGATTTTGGACAGATGCAACAACAACTTAACCAAAACCCAAACATAATGAGAGACATAATGAACATGCCTGCCTTCCAGAGTTTGATGAACAATCCAGATATTATGCGTAACCTTATTATGAATAACCCTCAAATGCAGGAGATCATTGATAGAAATCCCGAGCTTGCTCACATATTGAATGACCCTAGCATTCTCAGACAAACCCTTGAAACAGCTAGGAATCCTGAGCTCATGCGCGAGATGATGCGCAACACTGATCGAGCAATGAGCAATATTGAATCTTCCCCCGAAGGATTTAATATGCTTAGGCGCATGTATGAGAATGTGCAAGAGCCTTTTCTGAATGCAACCACAATGGCCGCGGATTCAGGCAACAATCTGAATTCAAATCCGCTTGCCGCTGTTTTTGGGACTCAGGCAGCTACTGGTGGACAGCAGAGAGATGGGTCTAACAATCCATCTACTCCTGGATCTGATTCTGGTGCTCCAAACTCTAATCCTCTGCCAAACCCATGGAGCAATGTGCCTGGTTAGTTTCTTTCTTTTTTCCCTTTTCTTTTTCCCATTTACTTTCGTCGTGTTAGCTCTTCGGTTTTGGTTGCTTTCTATGTTTAGTTGCACCTTAGTAACCTAGCTTGTGTATTTGCTTTAAACATATTATTCCTTAATCAAGTTGAGATGGGCTATTATGTGATATAATCTTTTGTATCCATGAAAATGTGGTTATATTCGAAATAGTTCAGTATTTTTTTTTTGTCCTGTGGTTTGCTCGTCCAGTATATGCCATGTGATAACTTCTACTATCTTTATCAAAATAAACAAAACTGGTGAGTATATGATACTTGATGCTCAGAGCTCAGTTAGGTTATGGTTGAGGTCCCGCTCATGTTTGGGCCATCAGGAAGGTCGTTTTTTTGTTTTTTTGTATTATTATTAATGTTGGGTATTTTGTAGTGTTATGTGCTATTTATCTTGATTTTGAACAAGAATTCGAAAGTCTTGTTTATTTGCATCCTTGATCTAATGCAAATTATCTGTTAATATTTTCTCCATATTGCTTATTCATTGATATAAAGCAACCTGTACAGGAAATACTTTTGTCTTTTGAACTGTACATATTGGTCTATGTTCGGAGTTGTGAACTTCTATTTTAAACTTACATTATCATCTGAAACCTGTTTACAATTTTAGGAGGCACTCTGACAAACAATGCTCGAAGGACTACTTCCTCTGGTGACACAAGGGCTGATCCTTTGGAGGGTTTAAGTAGCTTTCCTGATTTAGGACGCATGTTTGGTGGAGTTCCAGATCTTTCAGAGGCGTCTCAGTTTATGCAAAATCCAGCAATGTCCCAAATGATGCAAAGTCTCCTCTCTAACCCGCAAATTTTCAGTCAGGTACTTCAATGACTATTGCATTATTTAGGATGTTACCATCAATCGGATAACTGACTGTCATGTTTGAAATACAGATCATTAATACAAATCCCCAACTGCGTTCTTTGACTGAATCAAACCCTCAGCTTCGAGAAATGATGCAAAACCCTGAGATCCTTCGTCAGATGCTCTCTCCTGAGATGATGCAGGTAAACTGTTGTGTTTTTTTTTTTTTTTTTTTTTTTGCTTTTGTGTCATTGGGGATCCCTTTAGAGTCGATTGTCTTTCTAGCCATGCTGAGCTATATATATACTATATACTCACCAGAATATTTGACTAGGTTGATATGTGCTTGCTTGTTGGAGTGATGTTTTGGGTTAGCTATGAGTAATTCTAGGATAGGGGTGCCTCTTTCTATGAGACCATATTAATGATGCCATGTCATCATATAAATCCTTCCCCCTTTTTTATTTCTCTCACATCATTCCGTGCACCCCACCACCCAAACACAACACTATATTCTCTATCTACTTAAATAGTTAAATCTACCATTGCCATCCTTTTTTCGCTTATTTGTCTTCCTCTTGTCCATTTACCCAACCATCGTCATGTCCGACATAACTTTCGTAATCCTTCAAATGATGCTTGAAACATAAATCTTAATTTATAACAGGTGACACAATTCTTATTCAAAAGTAACATTGTTACTTTTCAGAAAGAATTTCTGAGTTACTTATGAAAGTTATTGTTTACTTTGAAGATTTGAAAACTTTCTTTTGATTTCATACTAAAACACACTATTTAATCGTGGGATTGCAGCAACTCTCTTGAGTAGTCTTTTTATAGTCTTTGTAATATTAAGGTTGACGTTTGGTAATTTTAATAATTACATCGAGTAAAGATTTTAGATCTTGTACAATTTAAATATTTAATGTTAATTTTGTGGAATGAATTGTAAGAGGTGGTAGTATTGTGGCGGGGTTTAGGGTGGTCTTAGGAGAGTGATATAATAGGGGGCGAGATTGATTTGATGCATGGCGTAAATAAGTGTAGTGTTATACAAAAGGACATTATTTCTTTAGACTTGTAGGTAGTGAATGTGAGGCTTGAGAAGCTTCAATTTGTTTTCTTCTTTTTGTGGGTATATCTGAATGTATATAATGTATTTCCCTCATTTAGATTGCTATTTTAAACAAACTAAATCTATTTGTTGTAGTATATGAACTTCCTTTCTTTTGGTTCACAGCAAATGATGACTCTGCAGCAGTCACTTTTCTCTGCTAGGAACCGTTCGACGACAAACCAGTAAGTCAAAATTTCTTCTCTGATTGTTTGTTGAAGCCAAAATTGTCTATTTCAAGAGATAGAGATTTGCCTAATTTAGTGAAAGGTGGTACATGTTTACTTCCTCCATATCTTTGATTTCGTCCCATGTGAGTTTTTGAGTTAAAGTTTCAAAACTTTGACCATAAATATCTTTAAAATGATGAAAATACAGTACTATAATAGGTACATTTGTTAAGAATAAATTTTCCGCAAAATAATAAATTAAAAAAGGTAACACAAAACGATGGTAAAGAGATAGCAGGAATCATATTTTGTGACGACAAAATGTCAATACCAAAGAATGTCTTGGTGTCAAATGGGAAGAGATGGTCTTGGTGTCAAATGGGAAGAGATCATGGACATAAAAAAGGTGACATATTTATGTGACTGGAGTCTAAATATATAATGTTCGTTTGCACGTCATGGACTGTTATAACTTGTAAGAGAATTGTGTCTGGGACCCTGTAATCTTTTATTCAAGTCAATTCAGGCTAATCACGAGAGTTGAGAGATTCAATTAGATTAAGTTTTGATGGCCTAATACAAAATGCCACGATGGGGTGATACCCATTTACAAAATGGAAGTAAAGTAGTTGCACTCAAAGCTCATGGTGTTGCCCCCCATTTTATCCAATTGGCGAGTTTGGGTGAGGTCGTGATGTGTGGTGAGTAGGGTGGGGTCAGGGGTGGCTGGTGAATGTGGGTTGAAGGCTTGGTGAGAGGTACATTAGAAATAGGAGGTGGCGATCATAGTGGTGCTGGAGTCGAGCTGTGGCATTTTGGTGCAATAGTCGGGGTGGAATTGCCTGAACATTGTTTGGCAGTGGATTTTTTATTTGGTGGGAATATGTTTGCATTTATAGGCCGTGTTTTGTAAAACTTCATTTTTCTGCTTTCCATCAATTAAAACTATATTTTTTGCTGAACACTTTTTGTTTGATAAACTTCAGCGTTTATTCATGTTACCCTTTGGTGAATTGTCAGAACATACTAAACAGGCCAGAGCCTATGTAACACGCACTTTAGGTCTAATATTACCTCGCTGTGATTAGGGTAGATTCTCCTACATTTTCCCGAAGGTAGTATGATTGGCCCCTTCTGTTTTCTAATGCTTTTACTTGAATTTGTTAATCTATTTTGATTTTGACAGTCTGATTACCTTTTTTTTGCTTTGATAATTTTATTGCAGAGATCCCTTGCAAACTGGCGCTACTCCAAATAACATGGGGCTGGAAATGTTGATGAATATGTTTGGTGGCCTTGGTGCTGGCGGTTTAACTACACCAGAGAATTCAAATGGTTCACCTTCTCCCCTCTCATGAGCATACTTGATCATCTTCTCTGACTTCTTATGATTTCTTCAAACAATTGGTCTTTCGCAAGATGGTTTTATGCTAACATAATGTTAGACCAACCCATTTTCTCGAAAATCCCGTCCCATATGGGGTACCCCATTAACTACCAAAAACTGAAATCAAGAAATGACTAATAACTAATAATATGGTTGGTATCATGATAATATTATATGGGACAGTCTTATGATAATTTTGTGGAGATCATCTCATTTGAATATATTTCCTTCAGACTCCCTAAATAGAATTTGAGAAGTAGGGAGAAATGAGAAACAAACTGAACTTTGTCTATCAGCATCACGCCCTCTCTCACTTGCTATTCATTATTTTTCTGCAGTGCCACCCGAGGAACTCTATGCAACGCAGCTAACTCAACTTCAAGAAATGGGTTTTTTCGACACACAAGAGAATATAAGGGCTCTACAGGCTACTCGTGGTAACGTCAATGCTGCAGTGGACCGACTTTTGGCGAACTTGGGTCAATAATGTTGAGAAGTTTCCTCTAGATAGACAGGTTAATTGATATCGGTGTCTTGTTGAAGGCCGAAAAAAGAGGATAAGCTTGGACAATCGAACTCGTGTGGTTACTACATCTGGGGTCTGTGAATAAGCAAAAGACGGCACACTGTATGAGTTATGACGCTGGGTCGTATCTCCACTCAACATTAGACTCTTCTTTTCTCTTCTCCAAGCCACTCTCGTGAGTCATATGTACATACGTACATACGCATGCAATTGTAACTCTGATGATGTATGTTTGATTTGAATTTTGTAAGTGGGAAGGCACACGAATTCATATTTTTGATCCTTCGAACATCCAATCTATTGTCTGCAAGCCCTCAATATGTACCTTTAGGTCAATACTGAGGGCTCCCTCAGGACTCAGGAGGACACTCAGATTCGGTGAAGCCATTTTCTAGAACTTTATTTATAATGTCCATGGAATACGAGTCGGGAGTTGTCTAGGGCTACTGCAGTAACGGATCATTGAAGTCATATTGTGGTCTTTCATAATTCAGTCTTGCCTCTTATGGCATTCCTTGTCAGCTGAATTAAGCCTGGTGAAGTTCCAAAAGCGTTATTCTGCGTATGCTATTCAACAGTTCTAAATTAATTTTAGCAAATGAAACAGGACAAAAATACAGTTTTAATTGATGATCATAAATAAATCTTTTTATCGCGTTACGTGAGTCCCGCTTTAGAGTCTGAAAATGAAAGAAAAATTCAGCATAATCTTTTTTGTGCATCAATATATTATCTTTTTTTTTTTGGGTTTGTTTTTCTATGATATACCCTTGTATTTATTCGAATTCTATGATATATCCTCGGATTTTCAAAGACACAACTACACAAGATACCCCTAAAGTCCTAAACTCTATAAAATGCTCTAGAAATACCAAAAATGCCCAAACCTTTCCATCTAAGATATTACTCCCTCCTTGTCTCTATTTTCTTCCCTTTGTTTGTGGGCACGTGTATTAAGGCGAGGAATAAAATAAGAATAAAAGAGTTGAGTGGGGTTTGGTGATAGAAGAGAGATATGAATAATTAGGAGTTAAATAATGAATTGTGGGGCCAAAACATTAAGGAAAATAGTAATAAATATGGGTAAAAGAGTTGGGTGGGGTTTGGTGATAGGAGAGATGGATAAATAAAATAAGAATAAAAATTTCCAAAATAAGAAAGGGAAAGAAAACCTGAATAATCCGTTTAAGGAAATAAGGAAGAAAATAGTGAATAGAAGGGAGTATATTTTAGATACCTCAAACAACTGAGTCTCACTCTAAAAAAATAAACAAAAGAAAAACCCTAATCTTCTTCTCACTGCTCCGCCGTCTCCACCATCCAAGCTTGCCTCCCTTCATCTTCCCCTAGTCAATCGTCGGGGATGGGTTCATCCCTTAGCCTATCTCCGGCGATTCGACACATCTCATATCCTAAAACCCCCATTTATCAACCTTGTTTCCTTCGCAAACCACATACACCAGTCGCCACCTCGCCGCTGTTCTGTCGCGGGGGATAGGTCTGTCCTGACCTATCTCCGGTGATGGTCTGTCCCTCGGTCTTAATCTTTTAATCTCGGTACCCCTGTACTTCTTCTCCTCCGATTTGATTTTTGACCCGATTATTTATGGCCCTTCGGTTAGATCATTGGAGTTTTGTCTGTTGATGTCTCTCTCGTCGTCTGGCTATTTCGTTGGTCCCGTTGCTTGCTTCATGGTTGGAGCTGGTTCATGTTTTTGCTGTTGGCTTTGTTTCTCGAAAATTATCCACTGTCAGGAGTGGTTCCCTCCTTGTCATTCCCGTCCCGTCGGTACCTTGTCCTGTCAACGCCGTTTTCCGCTTTCAATCCAGGGGTGTTCCCCCCCTCCCCCCATTTCCCCAACCCCTGGGTCGTTTGTCTTGTCTAGGAGATTGTCTGGTTGTGTCGATGAGCTAACTCATCCGTCTGCGCTGCTGTTTGGGTTCGACACGGTGATCCCCCCATTCCCCCCCACATGTCGTGCCCTCTGCATTTTTCCTTATTTTCGACCCGTGTCGTCCCTTCTTTTAGTCTGTTTGTTTGTTTGGAGGTGGTGGTCCTGAGAGGTGTCCCTTGGTGATTTGGGTTGCTTTTTGGTGGTTTAAACCGCCTTGTTGTATTTTTGGTGGGTCTTTTTTCCTGCTCCTGTTGATTGCAAGTGCGTCTTTGATGGTTATGTGTCAGTTGAGTTGTCGAGTTGTCTGAGGCATGTTTGTTTAATAGTTTTGGTGTAAGTGGCTCCTGTTGGTTTTGGGTTATCCTGGTGGTAGTCGAGTCTTTTCTTCGTCTTTTCGGATTGATGAGTCAGGGAGCAAGGGTTTCTTTTGTGTTTTGTGAAGCTGTGTCTTGGGTGTTTCGGTTGGGTTTATTGATCCGGAGGTGGTGGTCTTGCTGGTGTCTGTGTAAGGTTGTTGGGTTCCCCTATGAGATGTGCTTGTTAGGGTGAAGTCGGGGTTTGACATTGCTGTTGGGCGGCCCGGATGCGGTGGTCTCAACCTCACTCGTCTTCATGAAAGGGTTGGCTTTGAATTAACCAAACACTTGATTTCATCTCTTCAGGTGAATAAGTAGGCAATCCTTTCTCACACAAGAAAGATACAACCATCCCCACAAAAAAAAAACAAAACAATAACCCATACAAATTTCAAAAAGGGAGAGCATTCCCTTTTTCCACAAAAAAGAAAAGAACAAAAAAGAGCATTTCTCCCTTCCCACAAAAATCCTTTTCACATATGCAATGTTTAGGACAATTCAAACCAAATTTCCTTTACAAGATGGATGGAAGAAACAATGAATGTTCACAATATTTTTTTAACACAAGCAACACTCTTATTTAATTAATAATGAGAATGATTACAAACTTGACATTAAATAAAGCTAAGCAATTCCATAACTTGCCAAGCTAGAATGTCGACTAAGACATCTCACATAGTAATACTAACACACAAACACACAATACATAGCTAATACAACATAATAAAACACACACAAACGCTAATATATCATAATAATAAAACGGGTAATGGAGGTTTTGACTCTTCCATTCTACCCTTGCCTTTGCCTTCAGGGTACATATTCCCCTTGTTCTTCTTGCTAGCCCGCCTAGCATGGGCTTCCTTTTCGGAACGGATCATCAACGGATCCACAACGGCAACGAGACCCGGTCTCTTGTACACGACCCTCTGCTCGGCCCAAGCCGAGCCCACATGCGGCTCACCGCCTCCTTGGGACCCAAGCGCCTCTTTAGACTTACCCAGAAAATTTTGTGCTTTCTCACACTCACATTTCCTTGAGTTCGCGTTTTACAAAAATCCAGCACGGTTTCCATGACGCAGCTTTAAACATACAAGTTTTTCTCATCTTTTTTTTAGGGGGGAAGGGCTATTCGCCCCGATCAGCGACGGATCGTTTCCATTCCAGTCGAAAATTTTTCGCATTTCCGCAAATTGCTCTTGCAAATCCGAGTCTTGATCTCGCAAAAATCAAAATCAACACATTGACAAAAATCAAAATTGATACATAACATCAATTTTTTTCTCTTTTGCAAATCCGAGTCTTGATCTTGCAAAAATCAAAATTAACACACTCAGGAAATCTCTTTTGAAATTCATCCATGGCGGTTTGAGTTTTAATTTTCGAGTTGCAAATCAATTTTGGCAAAGTTCAATAAGATTTAATTCAAACACGAATTAATCCCTCGAAATTTTGAAACATTTCCATTTGAAAAATCCAAACGTGACGTCTTATCACAGAATTTTAAAAATTCTGTTTTAACAAATATTCTCAAATTTTAACTTCGAGTCATCGTGGTTATTTTTGTTTTCAACAAATATTCTTGCGTGTTTACATGTATGCCGTATGTGCTACCTATTGCCTGTTTTCTACCTTAACGATGCAGGAGAAAATGCCGAAGCAAATGGGGAATTAGTCGTTGGCCGTGCTTCTCCGAAACATAACACAAAAAAGCCAAACACAAACAAACTATAAACCAAAAACACATATATATACAAACCGCCTCACGCAAAATGCATCAACACACATTTCATACCAACGACTGACCATACAAGCAGGATATGGTGCGAGTACTTAACATACAGACACTGGCCTAAACAATGAACTTGATGTTATCTGCCACCTACCGAACTAAGCACTCCCTATCTTTTTAACCATAAAAGAAAGGGAACAACTTGAAAAGAAAAGGATTAATAGCGGAACAGATGTGGTTACCATGACGATAACCCCTCTTTCCTACTCCGTAACAAAAAGGGAAAAAGTGTCTGGCAGACTTCGGACGACATGACGATCCGGAATTGTGACACATTGCAACACCCTAACGTCAACCCTCAATCGTCGGAATTTAGCGATGAGTAAGAGCCACGACATAGGGTGCCACCCAGATGTTGACCCCCAATCATCAAAATTCAGTGACGATTGAAAGCAGCAACGTAGCGCGACGCCCTGGTATTGAACCCCAATCATCAGACGTCCAAATCTCTGCAGACAACAGCCAATGATCAACACGTGACCAAAGGCTGGACAAAGGCCACCAGGAAAAAGCACAACTTGACAAAGACGGAACGACAGCCGTCCCTCCTCCTCCCGGATCTTCCTCCTCTTCCAAGGCCTCAGTCACGAACCCAGCGGGCCTAGAAGCCCCAGAACACTCGCCTGAAATCAAAACAAAAAATATAACGTCAGCCAAAATTTCAGCATTACGATAGTCGTCCTTGCTCCTCCTGGATCTTCCTCCTCCTCCAAGGCTGGACAAAGGTTGTTTTATAGAGTCTGCATATTCGTTATTTGATGTGCGTACATGTGAGTGTATGAAGTTTGATGATATATACGTAATATTAATCAAGACATACAGTGTGATAGATTTGTATACATATAATCAACATGAGTTGGGAGTGATTTATGGGATTATAAATTGGAACCGTGGATTTAACCTTGTGCTTGACCTTTTGGGAGGCTTGTAAGGTGGAATTATATCGATAGAATCTTGACTATATGTGATTTGATTACGGATTTACAATAATAAGTAAGAGAGAGTGATGATTGATTATTTTTGACCAATTCCCCTCTTCCTTTTCATGAATTTTGACCCCATTTGGCACGGGTTTGAGCCCGACTCGCTTGCATTTTGCCCTTTTATCCCATGTGTTCAAAAACTATGAATTCCCGTCTCAATTTGTAGGGAATAGGCTTAAGAGAAGGCAGGACGGAAGAAGGAGAAAGCTTGTACTTAAGATCATGTCAACTTCAGAAGAAGAGGTGGAAAAATGCTGAGAAGACGTCTCTGCCGGCAGACCGGCAGCCGGTCCACCGGTAGGGACATCCCTCCCATCCACATAAGTGAAGGAAAGGCTGAGAAAGTGTTCTCTGCCGGCAGGCCGGCAACCGGTCCACCGGCAGGGAACACCTTTAACACTTAGCCAAATTTTAGATGAGATTTTGAAGCCAGAATTAAGAGTGCATGTTGCGGCAGGGGAGGCTGGCAGCCGGTGAACCGGCACACACTTCCCTTATTGAAAAAATGAAGAAGAAAGCCAAGAAGGAGCACTCTCTGCCGGCAGGCCGGCAGGCGGTCCACCGACAGAGAGATCCCCAAGTCAGATTTTGGTCCAAATTTTGAAGAAGACGCTGCCGGTTGAGGAGGTCGGCAGCCGATGTGTCAGCAGGGGAGCACAGTCGTAGTTTTGGGCTTCTTTTCCTTCATTTGTGTTTGATTTAAAGGGGTACTATAAATACCCCCTCCCTTAATCATTGTAGAGACCTTAACCTAGATTGACTTTTTCACGATCGGGAACAGTCAGAAATGCCCGTCCCGTTCTTTGGATTTGACGATCATGTCGTGAATAACTCTCTAAATTTTTTACATTACTATAAATCAAGTATTAATCTTTCCCTAATAAAACCTTAATTACTTACTTAATTATTATAGATCTACTTAGTTTCAATTGTTTACATTTGAATCCTTGGGTTGTATTTTGGAGATATTGAAGAATCTCTTCTTTAATTCAATCAAAGTAACAACCTTTACTAGCAATTGATATAATTCTCTTCTTATTTACTTTGTTTAATCAATAGTTTACATTTCAATTTGTCTTTTTATCATTGTTGAAATTTATACCATGTCTTCTACTTTAATTACTTGTCTTTCTCCAATTATTTGCATGTATAATTTGAATATGTGTGAGTAGATATCCTCCTAGGGTTTAGGGGGAGTCTAAATGGGATTAATAGGTATGATTCGATGATTAATATTTGGGTTTTTGGTGATTTGTTTAGCCTTCTTATGCATGCACACAAGGTGTTTGATGAATTGTATGAGTGAAAGCACATGCCTTGTTGTATGTTTAGGAGAAGAATTGATGCTTAATGAAAGTTAGGTGTCATCTTTAGAAAGGTCAAGACAATGATTGTTTTCCTAGGCTAATCCTCACCTTTAACCCATTAAATCACCATGTTTATCCTTACCCCCATTTAGATGAACCCAAAAGCCCTAGTCTTTAAATTAATCGTTTACACTTCATCTCAATCGCTTGTCTTAATTTACATTTAGTTGTTTAAGTTTGAATCAACTCACTTCATTTTCCCGACTAAACTAGACTCGTATTAAACTAAGTAGAAACCCCATCATCCTCGTGGTTCGACCCCGATTTATACTACTAAATTGGGTTTACAAATTTCGTTGGTGATAAGAAACGACGACACTATATACCATATTCCTTACTCATCAGAGTGTGTTGAACCTGGAACATGACCATTTGTGGAATTTGGTAATGAGCATACGAGAGCACATTATGAGGTTTGACAGCTAAACTTCAAGAAGAAGTTCTCTTTTAGGGGGAGTGGATGTAATAATTCGGAACTAAGGAAAGAAAGAGTACGACACATGAGGAAGTAATGAGAGTTGAGCAAAGAAACTTGTCATAAATACGATAAACATATGTGCTTAATAAAAGTGATTATAACAATAAGAATATTGACAGACTTTATTATAGAGTAAAATGGCGAGAGAGAGAGAGAGAGAGAGAGAGAGAGAGAGAGAGAGAGAGAGAGAGAGAAAAAAAAAAAAAGAGATAGAGTACATGAGAACCGGTAATGAGACTTGAGAGAAGATTGAGGAATAATTGTGAAAAGAGAGAGTGAGGCGAACTTCGGGGACGAAGTACATTTTAAGAGGGGGAAGATTATAATACCTAGATAGTTTGGAAACTGCAAATAAACCTTGAGATGCGTGAGAGGACCCTCGAGTTTGATGAGTCTACTCGGGAGTGAGGTATAACTATAAAGTGGACCGAATATAACCTATACTAGACCTAGTGGAGTTGTTATAATGTCCGTCTATAAAAGGGTTGTCTAAAAACTGTTATAACTTGAGATCTAAACATGGTATTGATGTGATTTCAATAAGAGGTGATATCTTGTTCTCTTACAATTCCAATGGTAGGTCACACGCCCAAAATGACAAAGAAACGAGTGATATATGACTATTTTATGAAAACTGGTCAATGTTGAGAACTGTTTGCACTCGACCGAGTGAGGGTCACTCGATCGAGTGGACTCGGCACTGGATATACTGAGTGACACTCGACCGAGTGAGTGACACTCAATCGAGTGGAATCGTCACTCGATTGAGAGGCGCTGAATCAGAACACGGGATAAGGAAATATTATCCCCTTATCCTCATTCATTCTATCTTCTTCCTTCTCACTCGAAATGCTCCCCCTTCTCTCTAAAACCTCCATAAACACACTTCATGGTATTCAAGCTTGCTTTCATGGATTGTTCATCCTTTTCCTTTCTTACTCAACATTTGTAAGTAAAGATCTACCCTTGTTTAATTAGTTTAAACCCCAACTTTTGAGGATGTTATGTTGGGTAATTAATTAGTAATTAGTATATGTAATATGGGTAATTAATGGGTAATAATAAGGGGTTTTGTAGTGTATAATTGTGTAGGATGTATTTATGATAGTATTACATGATTTATATAGGATTAAGACGGTCTTACGAGATAGATCGTTTGAGATTCGAGTTGCTTGTGAAGAATGCTAAAAGGTAGGTTTATCCTTTTCGATTTCAATATTTTGTGTGCATATTTGTGTGTCTTCCATCATCATTTCATGTATGGGCCGATTAGGATATCATGTTGGTATTTGAGGAAATTTTATCCATGATTTGTTGGGATTGAGTTCATGATGAGTCGTATAATTGATATTGTATTACATTTTCCATGTATGGTGATTGTTGTGTTGTATTGGAGATCATTGGTGATGTTACTTGGTTGTTGAGGAAACGTAAGACGGTTTGGGTTAGGAAACCGTCTTACGCTCGGGTCGCCTCTTGGAGCTTCCCACTCCAAGAGGGATGTGCACATTAATGGCTTGAGTTAGGAGGGACTCGTGTGGGTGTGGCACGACGTCTGACAGGGGATTCGGTTGGCTTCCGGACCCGATACACCTGGGCGTGTCCCGATACCTTATGGTGATATGTAGTGTCGTGGGCGTGTCCCTGGCACTGGTGGTTATGGGTATGTTTAGGCGTGTCCCGGTACCGACATGGTAATGATATCTCATTTACATTTTTACATGTTGCATATTTAATTGTCATGTTGTGTCTTATAATTAATTATTGAAACTGACGTATTGTGTGTCTGTGTAATTGTCACCTATTTAATTTTCGGAGTGGCATGTGTCGATCCATATGATATTTCCGATCATATGGGCAGCAGGTTAAGTACAGGTTGTCTTGGTGTCACGTGAGACGGGACGAGCCATGGACTTGGCGCCGAGTGTCATTCCACTAGAAAACTATAGAAGTCATGAGTTGTATTATTTGTTTTAGTTATTCATTCATGGTCACCTAATCCACTAAATGCTTTATTTATATTAAATGTTTCTCGATTGTAACTCTAATTACCGCCTCGGGAAACCGAGATGGTAACATCTCCCAATTTCCTTGGCCGGGAAAGAAGGGGTTGTTACAGTATTCATTTGGTTATGAAGATGTAATACAATACCACTTTGATCACCTTATCAAAAGGAATGATTTTTTTAAAATAATGTTCAAAAATAAAGTATACGTCGTTTTGGGTTGCTTTTAAAAATATTTGTCAAAATGGAATCCACGTAAGTTCGGGTTTCAAATCCTAAAATACGGAATAAACATGTCATTACCAATGGCGTGTTTAAAGGGAGTAAGAAACGCAGACTGACAGAAAGTGCAGCAAAACAGACACGTCATTGGGACTGGCGTGTCTATTGTAACACATGCAAATGCCATTTGCAATGGCGTGTATTAGTGTAACAACAATCATACACCCGTACATAGGACATCACCATCATCACCTACAACTAGACCTGTCAAAACCTGATCTGACACGAAAATCGACCGTAACCTGACCCGTAAATCACCCGATTTTTTCAACCCGAACCCGAAAAATACCCCAACCCATTTTGACCCATAAATAGCGGATCGGGTTCCGACCCGTAATGGGTTGACCGTTGGGTCAAGGCAATATATCTTCCTTAAAATTGACAATGTCAAATAGGTATTGACTTATAAAATTTTAAGGAAAGATATGTATCTATACGGAATGCTACGTCATCACCTCGAACCTTATGCCACGTCATCACATTAAAATGTGTGTCACGCCGTCACTTTCACCATATTACGTCGATCCATATTCTACGTCAGCACCGCCATGTCATCATTTCAGGCGACGTGCCACGTCATCACCTTGAAGTGTGTGTCGCGCCATTACTTTTACCGTGTTACATGGAACCACATTCCACATCAGCACTGCCATGTCATCACCTCGATGACATGCCACGCCATCACCTCGAAGTGTGTGTCACACTGTCACTTTCATTGTATTACGTGGAACCGCACTCCACGTCACCACTGCCACCTCATCACCTCGAATCGCATACCACGTCATCATTATCATCTTATTTGAAACTCACTGACGTACTTATCGAGTTAGTGAGAGTAATGATGATGATGACGAGGTGGTGATAGCGAGAATGGTGAACATTAAGTTGACTAATACAAGAAAGAGGAGACAAAACGTATAAATGATAGGAATTACGTTAAAAAAGAAGTTTTAAAAAATAACAGAAAAAGATGTTGATCGACTCGTTTTTTGCCCGAACCCAAAACCGACCCGAAACCCTTATCGACCCATTCGTATAACGGTATGATATTGAATATATTAAGCAAAAAATGTTTAATCTTACTAATATCATATATTAAACTAGATACTAATAAAAATTTAAGAATAATTATGTGTTTATAAGTAAAATTAAAGAAAATGATTTTTTTTAAAAAGATGTTAATATGACCCGTTCTGACCCTAAACATGATCCGAACCCTGTATAAACCCGACCCGTATAAACCCGTATTTTTCAAACCCAAAATAGACCCGACCCGTATTTTACGTGAAGCCAAACTGACCGAACCTGTAACCCGCCTGTTTGACCCGTTTGATAGGTCTACCTATAACCAATGATACAACTCTATCATGACCAAGTATCATCATTACTAATACCAAAGACGAGGGTAACGACTTACCTTATTAAATCGATTGACCACGGAAACTATATCCCGACTTCACAATCCCGCTCCCACGTTAGTCCTCTAGGTGGAGGATTCGAATGAGGTACGGTGTAGAGGAGAAGAGGAGAAAAGGGGAAG
The DNA here is from genome assembly GCF_048544455.1 of Silene latifolia. Taxonomy (NCBI): domain Eukaryota; kingdom Viridiplantae; phylum Streptophyta; class Magnoliopsida; order Caryophyllales; family Caryophyllaceae; genus Silene; species Silene latifolia. The sequence goes on from NC_133536.1 coordinate 20,156,077, forward strand.
GGAGTCTGATTTTAGGTTTTGAGAAATGAAAGAAATATTTTACGAAGAAACGATTTAAGTCGCATCCTCCGCGTAAAATTATAACACGTTGTTACCAGACCACTTGGTCGAGTATGAAGCATACTCGGCCGAGTAGACTCCACTCGGTCGAGTGCCGCAGACACTCGGCCGAATGATCCTTACGAGGTCGAGTGCTTAGTTCCAAAAGCAATATAACTCTCCCTTCTTCTCTTACTAAGGACCCCGCAAGGTTTAGGGTTAATCAGTGGGTCCCTAAAAGGCGAGTATTACAGTTTTGAGCGTTTGTTTTCCTTCTAATACTGGTTCGAAGAAGAAATGAATCTCGATTACAAAGCTAATAAGCTTGAGGAGGAAGAGGATATGTAAGAAATCTATCAATAATCGAAATTTTTTACGATAAATTTATGTGATTATAACTTGAATAATGTTGCACAATTTTATGTTTTTGTATTTGATTTTCTTTTAATTAGGTTCGGAGAGCTAAGTAGGAAATCTCAAGTTGTTGGAAGAGACGGTAGTGAAAATCAAGAAAATTTGTAAGAATCAGTCGAAAATCAGAAAGTTTACTTCAATTTTATGTGATTTAAGATGAATAATGTCGAGTAATAATATTTTTGTTGTAGGTGTGTGTTTTTTAATTAAGTTCGGAGAGTTAAAGTATAAATCTAAGTTGTTGAAACATATGATAGTGAAGATGGAGAGAAATTGTAAGAATAAATCGAAAATCAAATAGTTTACTTCAATTTTATGTGATTACAAGATGAACAATGTTGAGTAATTATATTTTTGTTTTATGTGTGTGTTTTAATTAGGTTTAGAGAGCTAAAGCATAAATCTCAAGTTGTTGAAACAGATGATAGTGAATATGGAGAGAAATTTAAAGAATCAATCGAAAATCGAAAAGCTTACGTCAATTTTCTTTGATTATAACTTGAATAATATTGCTTAATTTATTTTTGTTGTATGTGTGAATTTTTTAATTAGGTTTGGAGAGCTATAACATAAATCTCAAGTTGTTGATGGAGATGATAGTGAAGACTAGGAGAACTTGTAAGAATCGAAAATCGAAAAGTTACGTCGATTTTCTTTGATTATAACTTGAATAATTTTGTTTTTTTGTGTTGATTAATTTGGCATGGAAAGCTAATGCATAAATCTCAAGTTGTTGGAAGCGATGATAGTGAAGATCAAGAGTAATTGTAAGAATCTATAGATAATTTATAATTATACTTCAAATTTATGTTATTAACACTTCAACAATGTTGCGTGATTTAATTTCTGTTGTGTTTTTTTTTAATTAGGTTTGGAATGTTCGAGAAATTGCAACTTTTTCAAGTGGATGATAGTGTAAAGAAGTAGAAGAGAAATTCGAGGAGCACACGCGTATGGTTCTTATTCTTTAATCTTAATCCTCTATTAGTTTCACGGCCAAAAATTCTTGGTAAGCTACCATTAAGTTTGACATGATTCTAGCATATTTGACATGATAGTAGCATAAAGTTTCTCACCTCATATTGGAAATATGAAATATATCAAATTTATATAGGGTTTACACTTATTTTATAGCATTTTGGTTGACAAATATGGCTATAGCTTTTTTTATGTACATAGATCCGATAACAGGTTTATTATATTGTGATTTTTGAATATAATGATGTTGTTATATTATGTGAAGTGCAAGAAGATTAGAGCAATAAATGGGGAAGGCAGGAGGAGGGCGAGGGCTCGTCGTCCAAAGCTACTATTGGTATGCCGCCTATTGTTTATTCTCTCATCACCTTCAGCTATTCCTTAGCGTTATCGTTAAATTAGTGAGGTTTTTTTATGCATTTTTCTTGACAAATATCTATAAAATCTAATTAAAAGTCTACCTAAAATCTCTAATTAATATAACGTGGCAATTAATTAATGTGGCGTGGCAACTAATTAATGTGACGTGGCAAATTAAATGTGCTAAAAGCGCGCATCCAAATGTTATTGATTTTTTATGTTTGTCAATGTCAGTGAAAGGCATGAAGATCATGTTATATATTTGTTAGTTCCATAAGTTAGATCGAATAAAATAGCATCACTAAACAATGAGTAACATCTCGTCGATTCTGCATCTGTCCAAGAAAACCTTGACAAAGCATTGTTAGAATCTGTTTTATACGCAAATTCTAGCCCCTTCGTTTCACTGAGCTAGGGTTTTGAAACGTGACAGGAACATGTCTACATCCTTATGAAACACTTCAAATCTCGTTGTAAATTCTTGAATTGCATAAGAGAAACTCCCACATTTTCAAAACCCTCTGCTTGCTCCTTGCATAACTGGTATGTTTAAGCCCCAACATTCGCTCTTGAAGTTTGGATAATCAACTGCTTATGATATTCGTTTATATTTTATGTCAGTTTCTCAAATTCCCTATTTTTCACCAATGTCAGTGGGTGATTGTAACCCTCATGGAATTGTTTAATCATGTATATAATTTTCATGAAACTTGAATTTGATCATCGCTTCACAACCCCACCTTTTAATTTTGGTTATCCTTGTAAATGTTTGCTTATTGGAACTCTCGGCCTCATCTGCACCTCCACCGGTTTTCGCACCGGTTTTAGGACCCGTTTTAGCGCATGTTCTTGTTTTCCCACTTTTTGCACCAATTTTTGTTGTTTCACCCGTTTTAACAGTCGTTTTTGCACCAGTTAAGGGAGTATTTTCTCTTATTAAAACCTTCACGATGGCAAACCATGCATTTTGTTCGAATAATACCATCATGAAACCTCTTAGTTAAAGACTTCCTTGTTTCAAACTCACAAGAAATAGCATAAATTTTATTGAATATCATCGCTGACTCTATGTCCACAAATGTTTGGCCAATCACGGGTGTAATCTTCTCTTCAATCTTACTTATCCAATCCTCACTACCACCCAGTGTGTAAGTTAAAAAAGTAGTAGGAGTACTATTTTCAATGGAAATACATGGTACTGTAGGGGTTGTTAAGACAGTAGAACCTTCACCACCCTCACCAGAATCAACATTAGAACTAAGACTCTAACCACAACCCACACGAGCCGTCACACTACCCTTTGTGTTGGAGCTGACATTGGAGTCAACACCTAAGAAGATAAAAGGTTCACAAAATCACGTCTCATATTCACTAATCATGTCACGGGTTAACAACAACTAAAACATAAAACGTATTCATCAAACTTTTAACAACAGAGGAAGTGTGTAACACCTTCACTTACTACGGAGCCTTAACTAGACCTTCCCTAGTAAGTAAAGGCGCTACCATCTCGGCTGCCCGAGCTAAGCATATCAAATAGATCATAAAAGAACAATTAATAAATCTTTTTACAATCTTACAACGGAAACAAAAGGACAAGAACTAGCCATGACATTATAAGAAAGATCAACTGGTGAAACTACTATTGACTAAAGCCAACTCTATGTCATGTGATCTCTTCAACCCAGCAGCTACAACGAGACAACAACTATAGTAACCTGAAAAGTCTCACTGCTCACCATTTGTCAGCAATATCAAATGGATCATTGTAGACACAGACAAAGAGAATAAACACAAAAACACATCTCACAAGTCAGTAACAGGAAATAAGGATAACAGAATAAATTAACTCAATGTAACAATACAACTCAAACCAACGATTGCCAAACTCAAGCACTCCAACCACATAGTATCCAATGGTTCCCATCGCAACAGGTAACCAACACCGCCAGTGGGAGACCGCGACCTTGCCCACCTAAGCCCCGCTCATCGCAACTAGCGTACCCAGATAATTAATTTGCACATCCCTCTTGTGATGGGAGCCACAAGGGGCGAACATGAGGGTGAAGACCATCTCCAGACAAAGGCTTCACAATCAAATGCCAGTAACAAGAACATCACCATCGTCACCATTTCATTATTATTATTATTATTATTATTATTATTATTATTATTAATAGTAGTAATAATAATAATAATAATAATAATAATAATAATAACAATAACAGTAGTAGTAATAATAATAATAATAATAATAATAATAATAATAATAATAATAATAATAATAATAATAATAATAATAATAATAATAATAATAATAATAATAATAATAATAATAATAATAATAATAATAATAATAATAATAATAATAATAATAATAATAATAATAATAATAATAATGGTGGAGTTGGTCAAATTGGTCGGTCATGCAAAATGAGGCTGGTACTCAGAAAGATCCGAGCTTACGTGGTCGAATGTTCAAGCACGTAGACGCCAAAAAGTAAGAACGTGGTCTAGAATGCAAAGGGAGAAGAGAAGGGCGGACACTCGCGTGAGAAATATGTGAGACCGGAGGTCTCTATTTATACTAATCACACGACGGAATTAGGGTTCTCGGAGAAACTTTGGAATTGAATCTCGAAAAGATATGAAAAGATACGAAAAAATACGCAGAAAAGGACTTGGGAAGAGGCGCAGCAGGCACTGCGTCTCTTGGAAGAGGCGCAGCACCTGCTGCGTCCTTTCCCAAGTGGTTTCCTCCTGCGGAAGAAAGATTTCCGTGTTTTAATTATGGAAAAGGTGGATTAATCTCGTTTCCTTAATATTTTGTGTGAATATTACGGGAGATATTTTACCAAATATTAAAAGATTGGAAAATATGGAATAGAAATATCCGGAACATTCCAGAATATTCTGACTCGGCATTTTAAACGGTTATTATAAAATGAAGACGGTTTTTGGTCCGGACTCCAAATGTACTCTAATTACTGCCAAAACGACCGTATCGGTGCGTAGATGACAATTAACAGGTAGACACAAGTGTTTGAGCGATCACTTGACGATAAACTTACGAACTATCACAAATCGTTCCGTATACCAAACATGCGGCCCAATCATCACCGGGTGGCTTGCGGGAGGTGCAGAAATGAGGTATCTACAGAGCCCCCACTTTTACTGAGGCTTGGACAAGGCGAAAGTCAAAGTATAGCCATCAGTTCAATCGAAGATTACAACCTGACGACTATGGCGACGCGAGGCGGCTCAAGGGGTCTGAACCAAGGACCTGTCGTCGGGAACATTTTAGAGTCTGTCGACTATCGGGGAGGGTCGTTTAAAATCCATTAAACTACGTAAGGAAGCTCGCCAGCCATAAGAAGAGACCATACCTGAAATTCCTCGAAACTCCAGGGGAAACAAAACGCTATATTGGGAGAAGACAGCAGGACGTAGTCAGGAACTGCTGGGAGAAATCTGCTTGGGTCGGCTTCAAACAAACTTCGGAAGAGCTTGGGGTCGATGTTGATCTCCATGTCTCGAGAGGGACGATTGTCTGCCGTTAAACTCTCGCTGGGGAAACATAATCAGGAACTTATCTCCATGTCTCGAGAAGGACGATTGTCTGTCGTGAACTCTCGCTGGGGGAATATAATAAAGGTGTGTCGAAACACCTGTCAGAGAATACTCGCTCATTGTGACAATCAAGGTCTTGGTAAAAAATATGATGACAGTTTGCAGTTGGCTTGGAAATGCGGATCCGGGCGAAGAATAAATGTCAAACGGACCAAATATGTGATATTGCATTAAGGAAGAGGCGCACCAAAGATGGGCCCACAAATAACGAACTTATAACGAATTTTTGAAAATGCGTATGGAGGGAAGCTGAGAAAGAGGCGCAGCAAGAGCTGCGTCCCTTGGAAGAGGCGCAGCACCTGCTGCGTCTTTTCCTGGGCGTGTCATTCCAGAGTAAAAACTCGATGAAACAGGGGTTTATTTCATTATTTCCGAAACACAAATTCTCAATTTCTCTCTCAAATTCCAACCATTTTCGTCCAAATTTGATCAATAGCTTGCATTTGCCATGACTAATCGAGGTATGTGTATTATTTCTGCATTAATCTTCTATAATGGATCAAATTGGACCGACAAAATTAGGGTTTTCAACCCTAAAATGTCGAAAATTTGAGGCTTTTCCCCCAAATGATTTTGCCTTGCAAAATTGACTTTGTAAATGGCTAATTGGTAGTATAAAGATCATAACCATGTATTTGTTTTGAATTTTCGTTGAGTTTTGAGCATTTGAGTGAAATTGTGACGGTCTCATAGCTAAACCTTAAATCGCTTCGAAAATAGCCTTAGGATTTCCCATTTGTGACGAAATTGATATTTGGAATCCTTGTATGATGGGTAAACTTCCTACCATCTCGGAATTTTGATTTGTGACGGCTTTTCAGGACACTTTTCTAGGGCATAATCGCCGTTATAACGAAATGCTGTCGAAATTCCGACTCGAACCCATGACTAGGCTTTAACTTAGGCTTGACTTGACCTAAATTACCACATGAGCGGTCAGGTTTGTGGGAAGATGGCCAAAGATGGCGAGAAAAGAGCGATTTCGGAACTTTGAAAACTCGAAAATCCTCTAATCGAGGCTTGTCTTCATTTGACGCGGCCTAAATTCACTTTAATTTTGCAGGTGACGAGGCTTCTACGTCTGGGAGGACTCCGATGGACATGGAAACCACTCTTGACTCTTCTCAGGTGCTTGAGGAGGCGTTAGAGGAGGCCTTCACCGCTGCGGTGACGGCTGTTGAGGCTGCTGAGGACGAGGTCCTCGAGGAGGAGGTTCTTGAGGAGGAGGAGGCCCCAAGACGGGCCAACGTTGGACGGGGTAGTCGCCAGCTGAGGGGAGCACCGGCGTGGGCCGAGACCTGGGACAGCAGGCACCTACTTTGGGCTGCCGAGGGTCACCTGTCCTACAGGACAGTGAAGAGCTTGGTAACCCGAATTCGTCACTCTTCACTTATCTTCTTTCATTTCCATTTGTTATTCCTTTCCTGCTTCATTCAAACTAAAGATAGCTTTTATTTCGAATCAAAATAGGAGGCCGGGAACATCAGATCGTTCTCGGGCTACACGACGGCGATGGGGTGCTACGAGAGGCTGTCGGCTGAGGAGCGAGCCATGATCGAGCGAGGAGCGTTCGGTGCTTTGGTGCAGGCTTGGAGGGACATCACGAAGAGGAAGCTTTGGGCCAACCTTAGCCTAGTTCAAGCTTTCTTGGACCGGTTTTGGGACACGACCTCCACCTTTCACATGCCTTTTGGCGAGGTGGGGGTCACGTTGGAGTACTACGGCATGATTTCTGGTCTGCCGTGTGGGACTGAGGTGGTGGAGTGGCCGGAGACTGCCATGAGGGTAGATTCGGCCGAGGCTAGGAGGTTGATCGGCTGGAACTTGATGCCGAAGGCTGTTGCGGTACCTGATTTGGTGCCTAGTTCTTACGTTCGGGACTATTTTGCGGGGAAGACCCCGACGTCGGTGGTGATCGAGGGGAGGGAGATGGCTCCTCCTCTCTGTACTGCAGAACAGGGAGTTCGTCTATGGCTCTGGTGGTTCTTGTCTTCGATCTACCTCGGAGACAAGGGAGAGAGGCTATCGACGAAGCTCCTTCCCTTTCTTTCTGACCTGAGTGCCCTAGGCCGTTGGGACTGGGGTCACTGCTGGTTTTGCGTCCTCATCCGCTTTATGAGGGCCATGGTTCGTCCGGAGTTGATGGAGAAGGGGACTTCTCCTGCCGCCGTCGGCCTTGGACTGCTGTTGGAGGTATGAACCTTCATTTCATTTCATGAAAGATCCTTTCCTTTTCTTATCGAATCACGAAAGATCGTTATTGATTAACTTGTTTCACAGGCGTGGGTGTACTCCTACTTCCCGAGCCTCGCGCCTAAGAGGACGGAGCCGATGGAGAAGACCTATCCCGTCGTGAGGGATTGGGTAATGTGCCGTACGAGGAGTTGGCGTTCCTTTTACGACGTCTGTCGACGGGAGGTGAATGCTCTTCAGTTGGACGGCGTGAGTACTTCACCTTTGTTTGCTTCTTCATTACGTTTTTTGAACTGATCATAAGAATGACTTTTTTTTTGCTTTTCCCAGTGGGTGCCCAGGCCTTGGGTGGAGTACGCTGGCGCTCCTCCCTTCGTGGCTGAGGTCCTTCGACCTATGAGCTCGAGCCGGTTGCTGCGGAGGACGTCGATGGGTCCTGTGTGGTACTTGGGTGAGCGTTTGGCTCGTCATAGCTCTCGGGACGTCTTGAGAGTTCCCATCGATCCTCCTTGGACGATGTTCAGGGAGCCTTCCGAGGCTGAGAGGGAGGATAACTTGGCAGATGTTGGTGGTGACGCCCTCCTTCTTCCTACTGAGGATTACTCGGCGTTCCTCTACGGGAGGTTGGCGTACTGGCCGGTCGTGGTGAGTATTCTACTCTTCTTTTGATTGTTTTGAAAATATGATGAATGATCATCGGTTAATAGACATCATTTGACTTTACAGGAGGTCGAGGCGGCGGGCATCGAGCCCCCAGAGTACCCCGAGACTCTTGAGTACACCGACGCGACGGGGATGACGACGATCTCCGAGCTACGTGACTTTGGTGTGACGGTGACGGATGCTGGCTTGGATGAGTGGCAGCATCTGATTCGGAGGGTGAGTCTCTAACTTGTATAATCTTGTGTAAGAACACACTTGCTTGAGTTTGTCCATTCGTTAAGAATCTCTTTATTCGAAATGCAGGTTGCGCCATCCTGGTTCGTGGCTTTGTGGAGGGCAGCCAATCGGCTGCGGGCTACTGCCATCGAGGCACTCGTCGGTGGTCGAGGACGTCAGGTATGAACCTTCCGTTTACTTCATTTTTCCAATTTTCTTTATTGTTTGGTTGTTAGAAATGATTGACACGAGCCAATTGTTGTGTTTGCAGGGGGAGAGCGACCTGGGGCGAGAGCTAGCCCAGTCTCGGGAGGAGACAACTCGCCTGCTGAGGGAACTCGAGGTTCGTGACGCCGAGATTGCCGCTCTCGAGGCGAGAGTTGCTGAGTTAGGCGGCGACCAACAGTAGTTTTTTGTTGTTTTTGTTTGTTGTTGGCTGTATTTTGCACATTTTGTACATTTTTAGGACCCACATTTTGGACATTCGGACTCCGTTTGGGGCTTGAGCCCCCAGTTTGGTGTATATATCTCCTTTTGGTTGTATATATGATGGCCTGAGTGCCTTTACTGTTGGGTTGCTTTGTTTGTACCTGCAGGTTAGTTTTGAACAGGTTTGGTAGATGACGGTTTATGTCGTCATGCTGCCGAAATTTACACAGAAATTCACATAGAACATTTGTACACATGGCCTAAATTAGCGCAAAACAATGACTTGAAAAAATGCAAAAATTTTGCCAGAAATGATCGGATGGTAGGGAGGGCTACCCCCTAAAAAAAAGGAAAAAATAGAAACATACAAGTTTGAAATGTAATGTGGAATGGGAGTGAAATGATTCCCCAAAAAGAAAATTACAAAAGAAATGAATAAGTTTGAAAAATGAATAAATTAAATTAAATTGGTGAAATAATTCCCCAAAAAAGAAAATAAAAAGAAATGTATAAGTGTGCTAAAATGACGAAAATGTTGATATCGCCTCGAAATGCGTGCCCGCGAAATTAGGAAACACGAAATATGGTAATTTGTCGTATTTACCAAAATAATAACCCGTATGAATAGGAAATTATTATTTGAGGAATTAGGAAAGATCCAATGCGGAAAATCACAGAAAGGGGGCTGAGGAAGAGGCGCAGCAAGAGCTGAGTCCCTTTGAAGAGGCGCAGTAGGTGCTGCGCCTGTTCCCTAGTGCATCCGTCCTGACGGAGTTTTTATTCACATAATTCTTCCGTCTTTCTTCCGTCTTATTACATAAATCTCTCAAAATAAGCATACATCATGAATACTCTCGAAATTCGTCTAAAAGAGTGGACAAATGAGTTCTCTAGTGTGGAGAAATACGACATGGGTGCTTATAATTTTGGATCGCTATTGAGTTTGAAGTTGATCAAGGTAGTCAAACCATTTCTAGATGCTTGTCTTGATTATTGGGACCCGAATTATCACGTATTTGCTTGCCCCGGAGGCGACATTTGCCCATTTCCCGAAGAAATTGCTGCTATTGGTGGTTGGGACCCGGAACACCTGCCTGTTATTCCCTCTACTTCCCAAGGGTACAAGAATAAGTTCAGAGATTTGCTTGGCTGACAAGGGCTGAGGTTGACCATCTTGTGACCTCAAAAGGCGTGCGAATGTTGGACTTCATCGACCGATTCATTAATAAGGCAGACCCCACCATCTCTTATGTCGCCAGGCGTAGGGCATTCGGATTTTGCCTACTACATGTATATGTCCTTCAAGGGCATGTTGATGAGGATTTAAGAGGTGATCCTCGTTATCTGAGCCTGATTGAGCAAATGGAGCTGCGCAGGAGCCCAGCTTGCCTGTGTTTAGGAGAGATCCTATTGGGGTTAGATAAAAGGAAAGCCAATCGCGACCTTCCTTATTTCGGAAGTCCCATTATTCTGCAGGTAAAAAGAATAAAATTCTTCTCTTTTTTTTTCTCTTTCGTTTTTTTTTCTTTCGTCTTTTTTTTTTCGTTTTTTTTTTCTCTCTTTTTTTTTTTGTTGTTGTTTCTAATACCCGCTTTTGGTAGGTCTGGCTTATGAAGCGCCTTTGATTGATCGAGCCCCCAGTTAATGTTCCTGCTTATCATGCTCGCTCAATTGCAATGAGGACTAGGCTCTACATGGTGGATTTCACTCGAGTCTGCAATTATTGGGAAAACAAGCTGAAGAGTGATGATGGCCCCTTGATTAGATGGATCGTACCATGGTGGCATCTCAAATCTGTCACTGGAGTATCTTCTTTGGATCCTACCCGATCTGTTCGCATTCCCGGCTTGGAGTTTATGATATGAATCTTCCCGAAGAGGCTGATGAGACAGGTCGAATTGAAGCAGATGATTCCGAAGCTTGACACGATCCCGCAGACTGCCGTGGCGCTTACTACTGAGAGTCGAAGAGAATGGGCCATCAAATGGGCTCAAAGAAATGTATGGTTCTTGAACTCTTCTGTTAGTGCCTTATGGGTGTCAGATTCCTATCTGCGGTGGAGGAAAGCTACTACTCCGGAGGAGCGCGAGAGATTGAGGAAGCGCGAGCCTGTTGACTACAAGGTTCGCGATGTGGAAAAGGAGAAAGAGAAGCATCTGACTGAGAGAGAGGAAGAAGCCGGGTTCCGAGTTGTTCATCCTTCAAAGAAACCGAAGGCTTCTCCTGCCGTGGACAAGGTGGTCGACAAAAATGGCAAAGCTAGACCACGAGAGAGACCGTTGGTGATTAGGTCTGAAGTGGCGCAAGAGAGTCCGGCTCGAGGTCGGGACAAGAAATATGATGAAAATGACAAAGGCAAAGGGAAAATGGAGGAATAGCCTAAGTCTTTATTATTATTTATTATTATTATTGTAATAAGAAGGTGGGGTGTTTAGAATCCTAGCCTATTTTTTTTAGCATTATTTTATTATGTAGCGTACTATTATTATTAGAAATGAAATAAAAAAGGTTAATTGGTTATGAAACCGTTGTGATTTTCTATTAATATTCTTGTCGAATTGCAAATGCAATTGCAAATGTCCTTCTATTTACATTTAAAATAATTAATGGGTTGTATCCTGTGAAGGATTGCCTACGTATTCATTTGAAAGTGAAATCAAACCCTTGTGCGTAGTTCAAGTAAATGTAAAAGAATAATTGTTCTAACCATGAGCTTGTAATGAACTTAGAAAATAAGCATGAGCTTTTACTTACTCCTAAAATGCAATTCAGCTTGTTTGATGATATGAGGATGACAAGTTGTCAAAATGCAAGAGCAAAGTGACATCAGCTTATTTTAGCTTGGCCAGGGGCCGTTTATTTCGTGCCACAGGAGCGACACGTGAGGTTACGCGAGGCGCGTTTTTGATCCTATTCTAGGCATAGTAACGTTTTAGTTGGTCGAGGTTTGTCGGGTTGGCAAATTCATTCCCATCTAGGTCTGTGATCCTAACCACACCCCCTGGAAGTATGGACTTGACTAGAAATGGCCCGGTCTAATTGGGTTTGAATTTTCCCCGTGGATCGACAGGTAAAAGAGCTCTAACCGACTTGAGGACTAAGTCTCCTTCTTTGATGTTCCTTGGCCTAACCCTTTTGTTGAAGGCTCGTTTGATACGGGCCTGATATGTTTGTACATTATGTAATGCATGTAGTCTACGTTCATCCAGGAGGATGAGTTCTTCATATCTGTCCCTTTTCCAATCGGCTTCTGGGATTTGGCTTTCGAGTAAAATACGCAAGGATGATATTTCTAGCTTGACTGGTTGTACAGCTTCCATGCCGTAGGTCAAATAGAAAGGGGTGGCCCCAGTGGGCGTCCTAACAGATGTGCGGTATCCCCATAAATCAAAAGGTAGCTTGCTTGGCCAATCTCGATAATTGTCAATCATTTTCTTGAGGATTGTGACAACGTTCTTGTTTGCCGCCTCTACCGCGCCGTTAGTTTGTGGTCTATATGGCGAGGAGTGGTGATGCTTGATTTTGTACTTGGCTAGCAATTGCTTAGTCTCAGCTTGGAAATGTGATCCGTTGTCACTAATGATCTCATGTGGGCAGCCGTATCGACAGATGATGTTGTTTTGTATGAACTTTGCTACATTTTTGGCCGTGAGACTAGTGTAGTAAGCTGCTTCTACCCATTTGGTGAAATAATCAATTGCCACTAAGATGAAACAGTGACCTCCTGTTCCAGCTGGAGTGATATTTCCGATGATATCAATTCCCCAAAGCAGAAAATGGTTAGGGAGATGTCATTGTATAGAGTAATGAAGGAGGGACATGTTGCACATTCCCGAAGATTTGACAGTTGTGGCAATGTCTTACATATTTGATGCAATCGGATTCCATTGTGGTCCAATAATACCCTAAAAGTGTGATTTTCTTTGCCATCATGGGTCCACTCATATGAGGACCACATTCTCCATCATGGACTTCTTCCATCACTTTCCGTGCCTGTGAATGATCAAGGCAACGTAGGATTATACCAAGAGGTGTTATTTTGTATAACTCTCCTTGCATGAGAACGTATTGGGAAGCCAGTAAGCGTATAGCGCGCTGTCCCCTCTTGTCCATATCCGGTGGATAGGTGTCGTTGAGCTTGAAGTTTAGTATTGCTTGGAACCAAGGTTCCTCTGTGATTTTCTCTTCATCGGCGATTTGGTGCACATAAGCTGGCTCTGATCGTCGTTCGATGCATAAAGGCATTTCTACCATGTTATCCGGCATATTAATCAAAGATGCAAGTTTTGCAAGAGCATCTGCAAATTGATTTTCTTCTCGAGGTAGGTGTAGGTAAGTTACTTGATCGAAGAATTGTGCAACTTGGTCTATTCTAGCTTGGTAAGGCGCTATGCTTTCACTTCGGATTTTCCAAGATCCCGTAATTTGGTTGATGATCAAAGATGAATCCCCATGTACTCGAAGATTCTTGATGCCTACACCTACTGATGCTTGTAATCCAATGAGGCAAGCTTCGTATTCTGCAGCGTTATTTGTCACCTCGAAGTCGAGTTTGACAGAGATTGGTGTATGCTCGCCTTCAGAAGAAATGAGCAACACACATATTCCAAATCCTCTTAAGTTCGATGCTCCATCAAAATAAAGGTCCCAGGAGTCTACATCGGTTTGGAGTATATCCTCATCCGAAAACGACCAGGTGTCTATCGTTTGTGTATCATTGATGGGATTTTCTGCGAAGAATTCGGCAACGGCACGCCCTTTTATAACTTTCAGAAGTACATACTTGAGGTCGAACTCTGAGAGCATCAAAGTCCATCTTGCTAGGCGTCCATTGAGAACGGGTTTCTCGAAGAGGTATTTGACAGGATCCATTTTGGAGTATATTTTAACGGAGTAGTTAAGCATGTAATGGCGTAGCTTCTTCGTTGCCCACACAAGAGCGAGGCATGTCTTTTCGAGTGGTGTATATTTGCACTCGTACTCCAAGAACTTCTTACTAAGGTAGTAGATAGCTCTTTCTTCCTTTTTTATGGTTTGAGCTAGCATGGCGCCCATGGCTGTTTCAGTTACCGTGAGATATAAACCAAGAAGTTGATCTCGTTGAGGTGGCATGAGCACTGGTGGCTTGGCTAGTATTTCCTTGATTCGGTCAAACGCCTTTTGACAGTCATCATCCCACATGGTTTGATCTGTTTTCTTGAGCTTCTTGAAGATAGGTTCACAGATCATGGTGAGTTTCGATATGAATCGACTTATGTATTGCACCTTACCTAGAAATCCTCTAACTTCTTTCTCCGTTTGGGGTTGCGACATTTCGATTAGAGCTTTGATCTTAGAAGGGTCTATTTTTATTCCTCGTTGGCTAACAACGTATCCCAGAAGTTTACCAGATGTTACTCCGAATGCGCATTCCTGAGGATTGAGCCTCATGTTGTACTTTCGTAGCCTTGAGAAGAATTTGCGAAGGTTCGCAATGTGCCCCTCTCTATCTTTGGACTTGACAATCATGTCATCCACGTATACCTCAACTTCTTTATGCATCATGTCATGTAGGAGTGTAGTTGTGGTGCGTTGATATGTAGCTCCGGCGTTGATTAATCCAAACGGCATAACCGTGTAGCAATAGGTTCCCCACTGAGTGACGAAGGCGGTCTTATGCATGTCCTCCTCGGCCATCTTGATTTGGTTATAACCCGCGTACCCATCCATGAAAGATAATAACGCGTGATCTGCTGTATTGTCCACCAAAATGTCGATATGTGGTAGAGAAAAGTCATCTTTAGGACTTGTTTTGTTTAAGTTTCTAAAAATCAACACAAACGCGGATTCTCCCATCCTTTTTGGGTACGGGTACTATGTTAGCTACCCAGTCTGAGTACTTGGAAACTTTGATGAACCCGGCTTTGAATTGCTTATCGACTTCTTCCTTGATCTTAAGAGCCCACTCCATCCTCATTCGACGAAACTTCTGTTTTACGGGTTTGAAACCTGGTTTAATTGGGATTCTATGCTCTGCGATATCCCTGTCGATCCCTGGCATGTCTTTGTAGGACCAAGCGAAAATATCTTTGAATTCGTGTAGGAGGTCTATGAAACTTGCCCTTTCAGTAGAGCTCAAGGTCGTCCCTATCCTAAGTTCTTGGGGTTCTAGTCCGGTTCCTACATTGATGGGTTCAGTGTTCTCTATTACTGGTCCCCCTTCCCCCTCTTGTAGTATTTCCTTGGCTATGTAGGGAGGTATCTCGATCGAGTCTGGGTCTGGGTCATCCTCAGTATCATCGTAAACAGAATTGCATTCAAGATAACACAAAGAGTAAGCAGAACCTGATTTATTCATATTAAAGTTTGAGAAAAGTTGAAACAAGGAAGCCATCTGATCTGTAGTCAGTAGCGGCAAAGGGACAGTCGTTGGGACATTTCCCAATCTACTGTTACTACTTGAGGCTAAGCTAGGAGACACAAGGGGAATGGGAATGACGACAGGAGGAGACTCTCTAGGAACTTCTCTAGACTCCGACTCTGACTCCGACTCTGACTCAAATTCATTGTCTTCTGGCTCTCCTTTGAACATCTCTCCTTCTCCAGTGGTGAGCTTAAAGAGTCTTCCTTGATTTTTTGTCCACTTGACTGATTTTCTCCATCCTTTCTGCTGGTTTGCGTTAGTTTCTGTGATTAACGCGGTAGAGTTGAAGTGATCGTCTTGGAGTATCATGGTAATGATCTCATCCTGCGCGGCTCTAACAAATCGATCTTCTCCAAATAGTAAACTAACAGCTTATTCGTCCAAGTAAGATGCTTGACGCGTCTTGACGGTAGGAACCATTTCTTGAGGAATGAAGTAGAAATCGTGAAAGATCTCGATTCCGGCTAGCTTCCTTTTGAGATAGTGCCAAGGTTCGGGAAATCCGTGAAAGAGTTCTTGACTTCCTTCCCTAACGAATTATCCATTTAGGGTAGGGAGGTAGGGTCGCATTTGGATTCCCACATTCTTACGGTTTTGAACTTGAGCGAGCATCTCGAGAACTTCCTCTTTAGTGGGTTTGTATCCTAATCCAAGTGGTATTCTTTGTGAGTTGCCTTCTTTGTAGGGTGCAAAGATGTTTCTTCGGATAGGATTCAAAGGCATTCCCGGAAAGTATCCCTTGGATTTGAGCATGTGGTTGACCACCAAGTTGGAGTAGGGATTGAAGTATAAGGGTGCCAACTCACTTTCTATGACATTTATGCTGTGGAAGCCTCCAAGTTCATATACTGGATTCGCAAGGACTTGATTACTCGACCTCTTTTCGATTATTGCTTTGATGGGTGACGAAGTGATCGTCACCACTTTGCCATTTAGTGAGATTTTGATTTTCTGGTGAAGGGTGGATGTTACCGCTTTGGAAGCGTGAATCCAAGGTCTTCCCAGAAGTATGTTAAAGGATGCCTCAATGTCCACTATTTGGAAGTTAACCTTTCGCTCAATCGGCCTTGTGGCTATGGTTAGGTTAGCAAGTCCTACTACCTTTCTTCGTGTACCATCATATGCGCGAACACCTTGATTGGTAGGGGTCCAATCCGACTCTTTCATGCCTAATTTGTATGTCGTTTTCAAGGGTATGACGTTGACTGCGGAGCCATCATCTACCAAAGTCATTGGCACATTCTTCTTTAAGCAAATGACAGTGATATAAAGGGCCTGTTGTGACTAGCGCCAAAGGGTGGAAAATCTTCATCTGAGAAAGTAATAGGATTACTTAGCTTTGGTGATTCTTGGAAGACCCAGTTGACTAAATCGTCGGGTGTGGAGTTATGCGCCACATTTAATTTGGCCAAGGCTTGCAGTAAAGCTTAGCGATGTGGGAATGAGCTTGCCACTAGTTGCCAGACTGAAAGATCAGCCTTTGTCTTCTGTAATTGCTTTAGCAAATGGTCAGTAGAGTCATCTTCATTATCATTTGGTGTGACAATGTTGGTTGGACCATTTTGAAAAGTGCTTTGATATGGGCGCCCTGAACGAGTAAGGTGGTCCACATCTTGGTCCTCACCATTTTGGACTATTTCTTTGACTAGGTGGTGTTCAATGAGATACTCATCTTCATCATCATCGGCCCATACTCCATTGACAGTATAAAGTTCCTTCATCCTTATGATCTGGGCCTCCAATTGGATGATTTGGTCGATTAGTTCATCAACCATGGCTACTACTTCTTGCATTGTAGCGTTTTGAGAGAAAATTAGTGGCGCGCGTTCTTTAGGTGTTGCATTGGGATCACGTAGGATTGCCACTACACTCTCTAGTTCCATGACTTGCTTATTCACACTCCTTGTCCATGCGATGAAATCGGTGATGGTTGGGGAAATGGTGGAGCAATTCCCTTCATTCTCTTTTGCATGAATTTCATCTTCGAGTGGAGAAATGAGGTGTGAACTGTAACACCTCCACACTCCAAGTGCCTTACCAGGACCACTCAGGTATAAGGATGTCACCATCTCGGTTACCCGAGGCATGATATTCATAAGACAATAACGAAACAACTTTAAAAGTAAATAAAGTTTAAAGTGATTACATAGCAATACCAAACTGATAAAAAGAAATACAAGATCCTCAGACGGTCTACTGCTAAAACTATCAAAGCTATAAAACATCGTCTGACACAGCGGAAGACTTCTAACTGCCACGTGATGACTCATCCTAGCTATCCCATACGCATCACATCATACCTGCTCAATAACTGCTCACCACCCCCGAATGGATCACCAATGTTTTTAAAACATTTAAACGGGGTCAGTACTAATCACACAACTCAATATATATATCAACAATAAGATAAACAGACAGCTTAACTGTCATACACACACAATCACGCCAAATCCAATCATCTCAATCACCGATCGTCCACCGGACCACCACCGCGATGGGGGACCGCACCTTACCCACCAAATCCCCGCTCCACATAGTGAGCGATAACCCCGTCCATTAATGTGCACATCCCTTCGTGGCGGGTTTCACGAGAAGGCGAAACTAGGGCGTGAAGCCACTCCCGCAAGTGACCCCACTCGGTAGAGGCCACGCCTCGCGAACCATAGACAACGATCACAACCACAATCACAATACAATTACTATATCAAACAACCAAACACAACACATCAACCAATATCCCATTATGGGACTAATACTGAGTAGAAATCCTACCTGGAACAGCAACACAATCAGACGGTCTCAACAGCTGTATAAAAAAGCCTCTTCTACAAATCCTTCTCCTATCATACATACACATAATCACTACCAATCATTATCTACAACAAAACCCCCAATCCCAAAAATTAGGGTTTAACGAAACTTGACGAAATACTATAAAATTGGTATGTAGATCTTACCCTCGACGCAAGGATCACAAAGGTATAAAGAACGATGGAATCCGACCTCTTAAGCTCCGGGATTTGTCAACAACACGGATGAATGCGAAGAACGTAACTTGAATCTCCCTTTTAATGTTATTAGGTTTGTAAAAGTGTATTATGAAAGTGACGGAAAGATTTATATATTAATCCGTGTTATTAACAAAACCCATCGAATTATCACCCGCTAACCGAGCTACTCGATCGAGTAGCTAAGGTACTCGATCGAGTGCCCCCTTACTCGATCGAGTATCCTAGTTACTCGATCGAGTACCCAACAGGTCAGAAACTATTTTAAAACGCAACTCACCCTTACTCGACAGAATAAGGCCTACTCGATAGAGTACCCAAAGACTCATAAATACGGAGTATTACAGTCTTCCCTCCTTAAAAAGAACTTCGTCCCCGAAGTTCAACCCATACATAAAAACAAACATACTAACTCGGTCAAGACGCAACAAAGCTACTAAGAACTCAAAACAACACCCCAACTTACAGAACATGAAACCATGAACTCTTAACACCAACTCTACCAACTATTCCTACCTCCACACCTCGCTCACGATGTCGTATCAACTACATCATAAACTCTCCCGACACTAACTCCATACATAACCAACTACATAAACATCAAACGGAATGTTACATTCTACCACCCTTAAAAGGAACTTCGTCCTCGAAGATTACTCACACTCATAACCTCATCATCCAACTGTCAACACTATCGAAGTATTCTCGCATTCCTAACATCGAACTACTACAAGCACGTCCATGACCTTTTAACACTATCAACCACAACATATACAAATCCATATCTTATGCTACACCAACACTCTACTTCCAAATATACTACCATATGTACAACCATCAAAATCTCTTTTATCGCATCCTACTCCTCTTAAGATAAATGTTACGTCCTCGTAACTCACTAATACTAAATCCTAGATATATCTTTTTATTATCCTCATCACCACCGCATGTCAAAGATAACCACCTAGAACCTAAACACTCGCCATGCACATATCCAAGGCTCTCTTACTTAAACAACTCTCATACTTCACTTCACTCGTCACACCACCTAACCTATACCACAAAATCCTTAACTTAATCCAAAACTTCACTTGTTCCCTATTACCGTAACATGACACACCTCTCTTTATAAACTACATAAAACTCTTATCGTCAAAAGCATAACTCACGATCTACACTTGTTACGTACACTCACACTAGATCCTCAAGTTCTTTTCTTTATTACCGCAAAACTCATACAAAACTTAACATGACACTAATTCACAACACCCTACACTCACTGTCCCAAAATCTGATTATGAACCACCCGCGTCCCGGATCAATACAACACGTGTTCCACCGATCACTTACCATGACTATGTCTAAAGCCTCATCTTAAAACAAGATCAAAAGTACTGTAACAACTTCTGACGACTGTGTCCCATCAACAGAATGTCACTATACCATGACAACAACGAAAACATATACAACTCTCTTCGTATCATACTCTACTCTCATACCAAAACTGAACTGGTAAGAAACATCAATAAACAAGACAATTGTCTATCTGCACCAACTGAAACTCGCAGGGAGCAACATAAAACAAAACAACATTCTATGTATAACTGGTATGTACTTTCGAAACTCGAATCATAAACATCCTGCCTACTCCATCACATCCGGTGACGGCATCACAACACCGCCACCAACAGCCACACCGCAGTGCGAAAATACCCGCATCACAACACTAAATATCGTGCCCGGATCATCACCCGAGGCACCACAACCACATCGATAGTCATCACAACTTACACAATCCCATAAGTACTGGCTCAACATAACTTCTCAAACAAGAAAAACTTACTCAAATCCACTTTACTAAATCACAAGCAACATATTATATGAATTAAACAGATAATAACCTCGTGAATATCATCCGCTTACCATATCACAGTTTGACATGTATCATGAATACATACAAGTATAGCCAGTCATGCCAGATCACTCAAATTATTACCTTTTTTGAATAGCATTCAATTAGATTAGCGTACTCAACATGCATTACAGAACATTCAAATAACAACTTTATGATAATCACACCATACCACGTCTTGTGAGGTCAAAACCTCACACAAACATTTATATATCACAGACCCGTAATCACATCCAACCAGTCAATCCTGATCACGTAAGTTACCACTCAACAAAGGTTACCTGTTGTCTGAGCTTAACTCGCATGCCCTTCATCACATTCTTCCATTCGCATCACCAAAGACCTTCCGCCATACATAACCATACAAAATAACACTCATTATGAGAAACCACCTCCTAAGACTATGTCTTATACTTCCTGACAACCATACTTTTATCAATTCAGTCTTTACAAAATCAGCCTCTTTAGAATTGCCACTTTTCTAATATACCCTCACCCTTAACCACTAGTCAAAGACCATAGCACTACCACTGTCCGGCCATCAAACCTCTTCACTCATCTCTAAACATCATGATTTCTTTTCTATCTTTGGTTAACATCCCAAACAACGAACATCGAATCCATGAACAAAATTACCTCAACATTCTTCCCAATATTTTCCTTAATTGAATCATCATCCATTTCTCCACCAAAATCTCATATCATGCAGATATTCTACTAACTTCTTACTTTCCTTAGTTTCTCGAAACTCATTATTAATCATGTTGTCCTGAAGCTCCCATATAACCATTAACTAACATCCTCATGATAATATTACACATTTCGATGATTCCTTACCTTTATATCACATAACTCCGGTGAAAATTTTCCTTAGCTTACTTTTTACTCTCCTCATGCTTTTCTTTTTACACTCGACTAAAGCAATTGACCATTCAACTTCTTATTAATTCTTCCTAACTTTTTAGTGCTCCGATCACCTTCTCATTGCTCCAAAATTCCAATCCCATTATTTCTTATCGATATTATCTCACTCTTCCTTACCATGTGTCCCCTCTCATCACTCCACTCACTCACACTTGTCGTTAATTTGTCCATAAAAATCAACATTTAAAGTTCAAACAATTACATCTCTAGAAATCATTTTTTTTTTAACCGTAAATTGCCCAAGGAAATCACACATTAGTTTCGTCTCTCGATAACACAAATTTCCAAACTCAGTCACTATCTGCAAATCCACGTCGCGACATGTCTCCATTAAGTTCACTATAAACCACTCTTCTCAATTCCTCTAAAATGACCTTTCATTACATATATTCTTACTCAACACTATTTCTAACCATCTCCTTCCATAATTCGTTATACATCTCAGGTTGCTACTATCCACATCCTTTCTTTCATTTTTTTTTTATTCTCACGTTCCTTAAACTTACATCACTCTTTGCCCACATTCACTTACTCTTACATTACTCAACACACAATCATATCACTCATCCCGTCTCACAAAACATGCTCTATGCCTCAATTAAGCCATACCAATCTCCCTTTTCTTTTTCCACTATCTATCACAACACATAGAACTCATGTCCTCCCACCGAACTCCTACTCACCACAAGTGCCACTCACTACACCATAAGATTGGGTAACTTACGCATCAGGATCAACATACATGTAAAACAATGTATAAAGAAGTAAAATAACATCTTTGAATTAAACATAATATGCAACGAAGTCAAAAGATAAGCGTATGACCCAAAACAGGGGTCACTAGATCAAGTACAGGCCACTCGATCGAGTAAGGGACTTACTCGATCGAGTAGGTGAAGATCAGAAGCACGTAAAACAAATCAACAGGGCTACTCGATCGAGTAACTAACGTACTCGATCGAGTTCCCCTTACTCGATCGAGTACCAAGGCTACTCGATCGAGTACCCCAATTCTCAAGACTGTCCGTTTTTAAGTAAAACAGTCATAACTCACTCATTACTTGGTCGTTTTGGGCGTGTGACCTATCGTTAGAATCGTAAAAGGACAAGCTATCACCTCCAATTGGAATCACATCAAAATCATTTATGCATCTCAAGTTATAACAGTTTAAAGACAACCTCTTTATAAACGAAAAACATAACTATTGATTTTTACTTCCCAAACGACTTAAACAACAACAAGGTAGACAAAACGACTCAGTACTCATAAAACCAGTATTGCTAATCTCATGTTACCATCTTCAAAAATCAAGCAACAACATCCATCATGCACATATATTATTTAACTCATTAGTCATGTACTAACCGCATACTTTAAATTTTATAACTTTTCGTAACACAAAACATTCTCATACATTACAAATCCTATTTCCATGTTACTAATACAACAACATTACAAATACACTTCGTCACCTAAACATATTCATAATCACAAAATTCATATTCTCATGCAATTGCTACTTCATCTTTTCCAATCAATTCATCCATTTCCAACACATTACTCATCATTCTCATACACTTTTCTAACAATTCTAACCAACATTGTAAACCAACTATCATGCAACATGCTTTCAATCAACAACATATGAAATCACATCATCACCATCTTTTCTACACATTCCCCACTCTCAACATACATACATCCACTGATTCATGCCACACGTCACTACATAGGTACACAATACACAAGGTAAACACATAGCGATCCCGACTCATATCCCATAGTGACCGGTTCAAAATTGTAGGGCGAGTTTGCGACTTTAGGACGTCTCCCAAGTCTTTGCATTAGCTCCTACAACCTTTACCCCGGGTTCATTTTAATTGACTCCCTATATTCATTGGATTCATTGGTTACGAGTTTCGGGATCGTCGCTCGATACCATTTGTAACACCCCCACACTCCAAGTGCCTTACCAGGACCACTCAGGTATAAGGATGCCACCATCTCGGTTACCCGAGGCATGATATTCATAAGACAATAACGAAACAACTTTAAAAGTAAATAAAGTTTAAAGTGATTACATAGCAATACCAAACTGATAAAAAGAAATACAAGATCCTCGGACGGTCTCTTTAAAACTATCAAAGCTATAAAACATCGTCGACACACAATGGAAGACTTCTAACGCCACGTGATGACTCATCCCAGCTATCCCATACGCATCACATCATACCTGCTCAATAACTGCTCACCACCCCCCGAATGGATCACCACGTTTTAAAACATTTAAACGGGGTCGATTAATCACACAACTCAATATATATATCAACAATAAGATAAACAGACGACTTAACTGTCATACACACACAATCACACCAAATCCAATCATCTCAATCACCGACCGTCCACTGGACCACCACGCGATGGGGGACCGCAGCCGTACCCACCAAATCCCCGCTTCACATAGTGAGCGATAACCCTGTCCATTAATGTGCACATCCCTTCGTGGCGGGTTCCACGAGAAGGCGGAACTAGGGCGTGAAGCCACTCCCCATAAGTGACCCCACTCGGTAGAGGCCACGCCTCGCGAACCATAGACAACGATCACAACCACAATCACAATACAATTACTATATCAAACAACCAAACACAACACATCAACCAATATCCCATTATGGGACTAATACTGAGTAAGAAATCCTACCTGGAACAGCAACACAATCAGACGGTCTCAACAATTTTGTATAAAAAGCCTCTTCTACAAATCCTTCTCCTATCATACATACACATAATCACTACCAATCATTATCTACAACAAAACCCCCAATCCCAAAAATTAGGGTTTAACGAAACTTGACGAAATACTATAAAATTGGTATGTAGATCTTACCCTCGACGCAAGGATCACAAAGGTATAAAGAACGATGGAATCCGACCTCTCAAGCTCCGGGATTTGTCAACAACACGGATGAATGCGAAGAACGTAACTTGAATCTCCCTTTTAATGTTATTAGGTTTGTAAAAGTGTATTATGAAAGTGACGGAAAGATTTATATATTAATCCGTGTTATTAACAAAACCCATCGAATTATCACCCGCTAACCGAGCTACTCGATCGAGTAGCTAAGGTACTCGATCGAGTGCCCCCTTACTCGATCGAGTATCCTAGTTACTCGATCGAGTACCCAACAGGTCAGAAACTATTTTAAAACGCAACTCACCCTTACTCGACAGAATAAGGCCTACTCGATAGAGTACCCAAAGACTCATAAATACGGAGTATTACAATCTATGGTAGATTCCTCACTTGTAATCACTAGAATTCCAAGAGGATTCTGAGTGTTGTTAGGCTTACCTCCAGGCGGTATTGGTAGGCGACCGTCTTCAATCATGTCTTGAAGCACATTTTTCAGCTGTTAGCATTTTTCTGTGTCATGTCCGCAGTAGGAATTCTCATCCCAGAACTTGGATTTCTTTTCTGGTTCGGGTGTAGGGCCTATGGGTTGAAGTTTGCCTTGTTTCATCAACCTCTTCAGAGCATTGAAGTATGTGTCCCCAATATTTGTGAATTTCCTTGGTGGGGTACTCTTCTTAGATGGCTCGAGAAGGTTAACTTCATCAGTCTTGCTAGTAGAGCCGTAAGAATGACTTGTTGAGCCTTGATATCCTCAACCTACCGTTTTGGACAAGAGCCCTTTACGGATGTCATCTTCGATCCTTGTTCCTAGTACGGTTAAGTCTTTGAAGGTCTTGATGTTTTGGTACCTCAAATGACTTGCATAGATGGGTTTTAGATTGTCCACGAATTTTTCTACGAGGGTAGCTTCATCTGGACGCTCAACAAGTTGGGTACTAGTCTTCCTCCACCTACTTAGGAAGTCGGTGAAACCTTCTTTGTCATTTTGGGTAAGAACCTCTAAAGTGCGCATGGTGACTTGGATTTCAGCATTATCCGCGTATTGTTTGGCAAACTCAATTGCGGCATCGTCCCAGGTAGCGATTTTCTTATGCTCTAGAGAATAGAACCATTGTCTTGGGATGGTGTCAAGAGATGAAGGAAAGGTCCTTAAGAACATCTCGGGTTTAATGCCTTTGATAGACATGTAATCCTTGAAAGCACGGATATGGTTCAAAGGGTTTTCATGCCCCTTGAATTTAAGGATATCTGTCATATGTTGAAGTTAGTTGGCAACTTGGAACTCACGGCCTCATATTTGCGGTTATTCTCCCTATAAATATCATTCTCTTTGAGATACATCAATTGTTCCTCCAAATATTGAAGTCGTTTCTCCGCTGCAGTCATACCCACGGAAGGGTTTTCTTCCCCGAAGTTATTCACAAATTCATCAGACACTTCACTTTCTCGAGGAGGCATCCTCGTTTCCACAGCATAAATTTGGCCTTTGATTGTGTCGAGGCGATCATACACTTGTTCTTGAGTGACTTGGAGATGAGCTAGTGCGGCTAGGATTTGATCATTACCACTCTGGGGTTGGTCGTTGCTCACGTCGCTTGTTTCAGGCATCTTGGAAACTGGATAAGAGATCGACGATGAATCAAACCACGATCGACCATTCTAGCACACTTACTAAAAAAATGTTTTGACTTGTGAAGTGGGAGTGTGCCACTTGTGTCAAGTGAGCTTTGAAGAAATGACAAAGTTTGAAAATGTTGGTCCTAGTCAACTGTAGTGTAGTTGTAGGAGTGGACTCGAAGTGAGGTTTTGAAATGGGCCTAGGCCCGAAATTTGACTCGAGGATTGGACAGAGTTTTGACTGATTTTGCGCTAATATTGGGCCTATTTCGAAATTTTTACATTTTGAAAGAGAGGTTTTGATTTACAAAATTCGTCATGGTTTTGTTTAGAAATGGTGATCATATAAGGTACAAACATTTATACAAGCATTATAACGGGACGCTGAGTGCATTTAAAAGGGTTTTGGTTTAAAGGGTGGGTTGCCATACCGAACAATCAAACCCGAAGTCTGTGGACAGGCTCGTACCAAACAAGAGTAAGGCCGATTCCTAGTCCATTTTCTCAAGTAGTGAAAGTCCTTGATACAAACAAGAGTAAGTACCATGGTATGGATGACGTCAATCGCTATCCATCCTTGGGCCCAAATAAGAATTAGGACCGTTTAGACGGGACGATTGGTCGAATGGGTTGGGTTTGGCCTAGGAAGGCCGGATGAAACGATCTAGGAAGACCGAGTTATGAAAAACCAACAATTGTCTTGTACAAACTATTCCCTAACCTTGTTCAAGTTTCATCCTTTTGGCTACACGTAAGTGTATTATCCCCAGCGGAGTTGCCAAACTGTGGACGCGGGGCCACGGGGGCGAAAAGCGAAGCAAGCTTTTCTTTGGTGTTTGTTTGCATTTGTGGAGTCGCCACCAATTTATTGTGGAAAATTGGAAACCGTTCGAATACTTCGTGTCATGTCAAGACACAAAGTAATGACATGAACACTAAGCACTCGTTACCCTTAGCATTCTATGTCTAGAATGACTCTCGTGGATGCCAATGAATACGGATGTTCACAGAGATCTGGAGTAAGGAGTGAGGGTACGTATTAGGAAGCTCTTTTGATCGAACACCTAATCCCGCCCGCCTCGATAGCGGCCTCTACTAATGATTAGGGAAGTTGTCTATACTCGATATATTGTCGATTTATATGCATGCAATACAACATCCAACGTTTTAGTCCTAACATGTGAGAATTCGACTAAGTCGGTTAACACGTAATTTAACATACAATTGGGTCAAAGTAAGAATTTAAGTTAATTACATGTGAGAGCATACAAGAAATACGATAAAAGAAATACAATAAATATACAATGAAGAAAATTACAATAATTACAACGGATTTATTGATTTACGTCGAAAATACCTTTAAAACGGATGGTTTGAGAAAAGAAAGAATAAATTAAATAAACGAACAGATTATTAGGTGATAATACGATTAATAATTAATTAATAATAAACTACGTCAAGGCAAAAACGGGAGTTCAGGGACAGAACTCAATCAGGAACAGGCGCAGCAGAGCTGCGTCCTTTGGAAGAGGCGCAGCAGTCGTTGCGTCTGTTCCTTGGCTCAGTTCTGGCTGTGAAGCCGGGATTGCAAGTCGTTAATGTTCGTTGGTGATTTTAATGCTTGATTATGAATAATTGATTCGGATGAAAGTGATTAGCATATTATTTACATATGATTAAGGTGGTAAAACAATAAAACATGGAAGGAACTAATTAATACGAGTTAATATACAAGATGCAAGATTAATTGATGAATTAAACAAACTAAAACAAACTAATCAAATTAATTAGGTTTAAATAGGTTGTTAATGACAGATTAATGATGGTGACGATGAATAACAGATGCAAATATATCAATGAATGAATTCCAGAGACTCAATATCGATGAATCGAACCTCTAAAACTCGAATTTGACTTTAATGACGAAAACCCGCAAATATCAATTATAAGGGATTTAAGTCGGAAAATTAAAAGATGAATGAAATATTAATGATGTATTTACAAGTTAAAATTGTTATATTCAAATTATTGTGTCGATGAAACAACAAACAATTGAAAACAAAAGTAAACAAACGGATTAACAAAAGACGGAGGAAGAAGAAAGGAAGCAGGAACTGCGGTAGCCTCACGAAGAGGCGCAGCAGGTGCTGCGTCCCTTCGAAGAGGCGCAGCAGTTGCTGCATCCTTTCTCGACGTCTGTCTCCTGATAATTCGTAAAAGGGGTTTTAAAATAAGGTTTTACAAATCGGTTTTAAGCGTATTTTCGACATAAATCTTACACTAATGATTACGAAAATAAAGTACAATAAATAAAAGAAAGATTTACACCCTCAGACTTACATGTTTGACGAAACGAGATGAACTAAGTTAACGTTTAGTGATGCTCGACTCGAATGTACGACGAAAGTGCCCTCTAGGAGGAAAGAAACAAAGTTGATTATGGTGGAGTTGGTCAAATTGGTCGGTCATGCAAAACGAGGCTGGTACTCAGAATGATCCGAGCTTACGTGGTCGAATGTTCAAGCACGTAGACGCCAAAAAGTAAGAACGTGGTCTAGAATGCAAAGGGAGAAGAGAAGGGCGGATACTCGCGTGAGAAATATGTGAGACCGGAGGTCTCTATTTATACTAATCACACGACGGAATTAGGGTTCTTGGAGAAACTTTGGAATTGAATCTCGAAAAGATATGAAAAAATACGAAAAAATACGCTGAAAAGGACTTGGGAAGAGGCGCAGCAGGCACTGCGTCTCTTGGAAGAGGCGCAGCACCTGCTGCGTCCTTTCCCAAGTGGTTTCCTCCTGCGGAAGAAAGATTTCCGTGTTTTAATTATGGAAAAGGTGGATTAATCTCGTTTCCTTAATATTTTGTGTAAATATTACGGGAGACATTTTACCAAAGATTAAAAGATTGGAAAATATGGAATAGAAATATCCGGAACATTCCAGAATATTCTGACTCGGCATTTTAAACGGTTATTAGAAAATGAAGACGGTTTTTGGTCCGGACTCCAAATGTACTCTAATTACTGCCAAAACGACCGTATCGGTGCGTAGATGACAATTAAGAGGTAGACACAAGTGTTTGAGCGATCACTTGATGATAAACTTACGAAGTGTCACAAATCGTTCCGTATTCCAAACATGCGGCCCAATCATCACCGGGTGGCTTGCGGGAGGTGCAGAAATAAGGTATCTACAAGTACACCAATCGCCAGAACAGCACGAAAGTGGCGGAAAGACTAAGATAAGACTCACTTGCTAGAACGGCACAAGTAAGCCAAACCCATACTTGCCAGACCAGCACAAGTAGGGCGTAAATGTAGACCAAGCATATATGATAGTATCATGACATTTCTACAAGAATATGACTCACAAGTGTAAGACCAACACAAAGTGTAGACGGAGTATCCGACTCAGAGGCTACCTTTAAAGCATGTCCGAGATACCACACACAAGACTACATCTTAGACTCCAACCTGGTGGTAGGACGACGATCATATCGTAACTAGAGGGCTTATAGCTCACCTCTAGTATCCGATAGGACCAAGACTCTCACAACAGAACAATACAAGGCATTATTAAGAATATGACTCTTACCAGTACTTATAGTAAATATCTCGTACGTGTAACATATTAATAAATATTCCATTTCATAATTTAACATGTCGGTTAAATAAAATATAACAAGTGATAATGAATAATTTACGTTATATGAAATATACGGGTTAAAATGTGACCAAGTCCAAGTGACTCATTTATGAGCCCAATAAACAAATTATAAGGAGTCCAACAATTAGATCACATTAAGCCCAACAAACAAGATATGTTAGACCCAACTTGATACTCATGTAAAATTCAAACATATAATCATGTGAAGCCCAACAATTTGATCATGTGAGATAAATGTATATATATATATATAAAGAACAATATTTAACGGATTACGTTATATAAAGCACGAGGCGGGAATTAATAATATTTTACATAAACCAAACTAGCGCCCAATAATTTATAGACACGGCTCAAAAGTTATTATGGCAACCTCAAACTCGACCTCGCAACAAACCACACGCGGCCTCAACCCGTAACTAGCCAGGCCACTGCCTAGGCCACGGCCAGGCCACAGCCAGCTGCTGCTAGGCTACAGTAGGCCACGGCCAGGCCACTGCTAGGCCAACAACATGCCACAGCAGGCCACGGCCAAAAGAAGCCATGAGCCGCCCCGACACAACTACCACTCGACTACCCATAGCCACCCTCCACATCACTGCAAAACAACCCCGACAAGTGCTACAAAACGCTGTACCACCAAAGCACCAAAATAGTCCCGAAAAGCACCCATCTATCCATCCTAAAATAGGCCCGAAAACATTCCCAAAATAGTGTTATACGGACCACATGCACAAAGCAACTCAAAGCTGTCCTAAAACGCATACAACCCGTCTCCAAGTCTCGACAAGAACTCGTCTCAACCCCTGCCCAGAAAACCCGCCCAAAACAGGGCTCACGGACTCCCCCTATCTCGGTTTCAAGCTGAAATCGACAACCCCCAACAGCTCTCATTTGAGACTGAAATGAAAAGCAATTCTACAGGAATAACACCGTCCTACAAAATCATCTTAACCAAGCTCGACCATCCAAGTAAAACAGTCAATTTCAAGCTTCATTTTGAGATGGGCATATAATACAACCCGTTCGCACAGAACAATCAGTAGTCCAAGCATAAAGACGGAAATAAAACGATGAAATCGAGCATACGAATGAGGAAGAATATAAAGAACTGAACTTTATCACACAAAGACACATAAAACGACACATAAAACAGAATTTCGACGTTTTTGTCGAGTAACCTATCACCGTTACCTGTCTTTGATCTCTTAAACGTCCAAGGAACCGTCCAAGGGTGATTCCAAACCCAAAATGGAAGAGATTAGTTCAGAAACCGCATCCTTTGAAAGACAACCGAAATGAAACAGACGAAAGCTTGGCTCTTTTTTTTATATAGAAAGAAGGAGAATGAGAAGGGGAAGCTAATGGTACAAAAATAATGGAATTTGGTTGAGAAACGAAGATGAAATCTGGGTTTGAAGGTCTAAAAATGGTGTTTGTACGGTTCTAATGTTTGATGTTGTTGTTGCAGGTGAAGTTGTTGTTTTGCTGGTAAACCGCAAAAGAAAGGAAGAAAGAAGGGGAATGAAGGGGAGGTGGGGACGAGAGGTGTGAGTGAGGGACTATAATAATAGTAGTAGTAGTAGTAGTAGTAGTAGTAGTAGTAGTGGTAGTAGTGGTAGTGGTAGTAGTAGTGGTAGTGGTGGTAGTAGTAGTGGTAGTGGTGGTGGTGGTGGTGGTCGTAGTAGTAGTAGTAGTGGTAGTAGTGGTGGTGGTGGTGGTGGTGGTGGTGGTGGTGGTGGTGGTGGTGGTGGTAGTAGTAGTAGTAGTAGTAGTAGTAGTAGTGGTGGTGGTAGTAGTGGTGGTAGTAGTAGTGGTGGTCGTAGTGGTGGTGGTGGTGGTGGTGGTGGTGGTGGTGGTAGTGGTGGTAGTAGTAGTGGTAGTAGTTGTGGTGGTGGTGGTGGTGGTAGTAGTAGTAGTAGTAGTAGTAGTAGTAGTAGTAGTAGTAGTAGTAGTAGTAGTAGTAGTAGTAGTAGTAGTAATAGTAGAAGAGATATTTAAAGGTAGAGTGTAAGGGAGTAGGTACATGTGTTGTCGATGTATGGTTGGTCGAGATTAAAAATAGTCTCACATGTGAAATGTGACGATCTATTGCTAGACGGAATTTAAGACGGACATTATTATTATTATTACTGTTACTATTACTGTCCGACCAAAAATATGTATACATTTATTCTTATATAAATTATGCCTCAAGAATATAATTTAATAATACGTATCTTTATAAAAATGAGCTTTTATATAATACGTTTATAAAAATCGTGTTTGACATAAAATTCATTAAATTGAATAATTCAAAAATATATAATAAAGTGATTAAACGGTTTAATAAATTTTAAATGTCAAATGGAAAATTCGCGGGTGTTACAGTGTCCCGGTACCAGTGTGGTTGTCGGTATGTCTGGGCGTGTCCCGGTACCGTGGTGGTGGTTGTTGATGGTGGTTCATTCATATCATAGTCATGTTTTATGTTCACACACTCGAGTCGAGTCGCACTTTATTTACTTAATGAAACTGACGTTTGTTGTGTCTGTGTAATTGTCACATATCTCTGGAGTGGCCAGTGTCGATCCATATGATATTCTTTGGTCATATGGGGAGCAGGTTAAGTACAGGTTGTTTGGATAGCACGCGGGAGACGGGACGAGCCTGGTGAGTCATGAGACGAGTCTAGTTGGCTAGAAGAGTATAGATGTCATGAGTTGTACTTTCATTCATTTGTTTACGTTTATGTAGTTCATTAAACATTACATTAATAAAATGTTCTTTGATTGAAGTTCTGAAACACTAACTCGGGAAACCGAGATGGTAACGCTTCAATTATCTTGGCCGGATAATTGGGGTGTTACAGGTGATGCTTCTCATGCTCTTTTGTCAAAATTACGTCATATAAATAATGCTTTCAGAGTCTGGGCCTGTAACAAAAAAGATGAATGGGGACTAAAGTGGAATGCCTTTGATCAGGACCTGCAGGACCTGGAGTCCTATCTTTTGGATATTGAGAATGGTGGTGACACTATTAACTACGAATCATGTCACAAAAAGCTTATGGAATTCTCTATTGCCGCGGGCACTTATTGGCGTCAAGGTACCAAATTGAAATGGAATTGTGAGGGTGACACGTGTACTAAATACTTTTTTAATTGGTTAAAGGACGATCTAGTGCTAATCTTATCTTGGGTATTAAGAAGGAGTCTAATGAATGGACTTTTGATATGAAGGAGATTGGTGGTCTGTTTAATAAACACTTCTCTAATATCTTTAAGTCTGATGCTGAGCCCGAGTGTTTTGAAGATTACATAAATACCTACGGTTACTTATTTGATAATCTTAAGCGTAAAGCAAGTGGGCATGGAGGAGAGAGCCAAGTTGGGCCGTGTATATTCGAAAATTGAAGTTCGTCAGGCTGTTTTCCAATTGGGACCCTTAAAATCACCGGGTCCTGACGGGATACCAGCGGCCTTTTACCAGAAGTATTGGTCTATTGTTAAGAATGATGTTATTAATGGAGCTCTCAATATTCTCAATTCGGGTACCGTTCTTAAAAATTTTAATAAAACCTTTATTGTTCTTATTCCGAAGAACGATTGCCCGGAGAGAGTTGGGGATTTTCGGCCGATTAGCCTCTGCAATGTTATTATGAAAGTTGTCACAAAAAGTATTGCTAATAGATTAAAAGGGTTTATGAATGATCTTGTTAGTCCATTTCAAAGTGCCTTTGTCCCAAATAGAAACATTGCGGATAATATTGTTATTGCCCAAGAAATTCTTCATATTATCAACCATAGGAGTTACGGTAAGAAGGGCATGATGGCTTTAAAGGCAGATATGAGTAAAGCTTATGATAGACTCCACTGAAATTTCATAAGAGGGGTGCTCTCTTACTTGAATTTGTCTGACTCTATGGTTCATCTTATTATAAGTACTATTGAATCTGTTCCATATGAAATCCTGATTAATGGTACACCTACGAAAAATGTTGAACCTTGCTGTGGGATTAGGCAAGGTGATCCTTTATCTCCTTTTATTTTCATGCTTTGTACGGAAGTCCTATTTCAAATGATTCTCTATGCCCAGGATGGTAACCTCATTAAGGGTATTAAGATATGCAAGAACGGTCCGAAAATCTCCCAACTGTTTTTTGCAGATGATTTGCTCTTCTTTATTCATGGTGACTATAGGATATGGACATTCTTATGAACTTAATCGATGAATATTATGCTGCCTCTTGACATTGCCTTAATAAAGATAAGTTCTCTATTCTTTTTAGTCCAAATTGCTCACTTATGACGGTCAAGAAATGCTTGACTAATTTTAAATTTGCTCCTAAGCATGATCTTGGCAACTATCTTGGCTTACCAACGAGTATTGGGTCTTCTAAGAGGGAGTTATTTAAATTTATCGTCGAAAAAATTAAGTGAAGGCTATCCTCCTGGAATAATATTCCTTTCTTCGGCTGGTAAACTAACTCTTATTCGTTATGTTCTCTCTTCACTATCTCTTTTCTCTCTATCAGTATTTCGCATACCGGTAAGTGTAACATCAAAACTTCAGTCTTTGATGGTGCATTTTGGTGGAGTGGAACTAGAACTAATAGGTCTATTCATTGGTGTAGTAAAGACTTTCTTAGTAGGCATGTGGGAGAAGTGGGGCCTTGGTCTTCGCAATATTGATTGCTTAAACCAAGCGCTCCTTGCCAAATATGCTTGGAGAATCTTATGTGATCCGGAAAGCCTTATTAGTAAAGTTATTGGTCCCAAGCTTGGTATCCAAGATGATATTTTATTCCAGAATCGTTGGAAGGCTCCCCATGCGTCGTCATGGGCCCTCAAAAGCTTTGTCTGGGGTTCCAGTCTTATCTACAACAATATTGCTTGGACAATTGGATCTTCATCTCGTCTTAATGTTTGGAAGAGTAAATGGATAGAGGATTATAGTCTTCATGATCTTTGCGGGGATTCTTTTGACGCTCCTACTAACTCCACACTCCTGGGAGGTGACCTTCATGACAATCACAGAAGATGGGATCTTTCCTCTCTTGGTTTCGATCTGGGTAAGGGAGTTGCAAAGAAAATCCCCGCAACTTATATTCTGTGTCAACCTTCGGATGACTCCTTCTATTGAAAATTTTCTAAACATGGTGTCTTCATTGTCAAGTCGGGATATTATGATGCTAAGGCCTTATCTAATGGATCTATCACGGGTGTTGATCGCTCTAGAATGTCTGCAACCATTGTGGCTTTTTGCAAATCAAAGCCCTGGAAGTTGCCTATTTCTAACAAACTAAGGGTGTTTTTATGGAAATTTATGGCTAACGCCCTTCCGTGGGCTCTGAATTCCTCAAACGCAAGATGAATTGGCGCTCCTCTTGTACTCTTTGTGATGGCTTACCTACTTGTGTGGAATCTATTTCTGACCTCTTCAGAGATTGTAACTTTGCGAAAACTCTATGGTTTGGCTGCCCTTTAGATATTGGAATCACTGAGGGTGGATATTGATGTTAGGATTTGAGTCATTAACTGGGTCACGTATTTCTTAATTGGCCCAGATCCTAACTCCCTCCTTTTCCCCCTTATCGCTACCCTTTGGAGAATTTGGTGCTGTATGAATGATAAGGTCTTCAGGAATCGTCTCTCTTGGCCTATGGGTGCTCTCAATTCTATTCTTGGTGACATTCAGTGTATGAATAAGGTTGCGTGCAATAAGGATGCTAGCCTATTTCAAGTGTCTTTGTTGGGCTTCTCTTCTGATTTTGGATTAGCAAAGAGGATTGGAAACTCATTTCCCTATTGGATTGTTGGTGGACCTGTGTGCGGAAACGTTTGCACTATTAAGTGCGATGCTGCTTGGAGGGCTGATAGAAGTTCTGACATGGGGTGATGCTTGTTGGATGGTGATGGGATCTTAAGGAATACTACGCATCCTCGCTCGTTTGCCTCTTCTGCCCCGCAAGCCGAAGGTCAGGCTGCTATCAAGGTGCTAAAATGGGCCTTGGATGAAGGGTATCTTCATGTTAGGTTGGTTACAGATTGTCTTGTCTTGGTTCTGCAGATTGCTGGATCGGAAAAGCCTATTGCGTCTATTACTTGTATTATCTAGGATATTAAGTCTATTGCGTCTCATTTTCACTGTTGCTCTCTTAGTTTATGTCCTAGGGGAGTGAATAGAATTCCTCATCCGAAATACGTTGAGCCATCAACATAATCATTATTCACTTATCAATATACATTTTTATGTGACAATATTTAAAGGCTTTAAAAACCCAAATTTGGATACTTTGGAGTATACCGTAGAAAATCTTTTTTCTTTTTTTTTTTTATTGTGAAACAGAGTGCGACACAACAGTAACATCACGGGCCACTGTCCGCTGACCCATGTCGCCATCTATTTACTCCGTCACAAACACGATACAGTACAATCGACCTAGCCAAACCTGTAAATGTCTGGACTTGATTTTACGGCAGAAAACCAGAGCCCACAGCCCGTTTTAAATATACTCCCTCCATTCAACTCCACTTTGCAACATTGCCTTTTACACGGATATTAAGGGTGCTAATAAACAATGATAAAAGTACCATTCAACATAGTAATTCTGCTTTATTAGGGAAGAAATCAAGTAAGATTAAGCATATCATTAGTGGGTTAAAACTCCCTCCAAATTGTACTTCTGATTACATTTCCCCATCAAATGTGAGGGAAGTTCAAATATTCTAACATTTCCCTCCAAAACCCATCAAATCAGCAACTTGAGTTGCTTCTTTACATAACCTGAGTTCATCCTACATTATTACACATTTCTTGAGCCAACAAAACTACACTCTACTTCCTCTAAATAAAATTACAGTTTCTTTCCTCTAAAAAATTTTACAGATTTCTGGCAACCAAACTTACGTTTCAAAAAAGTACGATTTCAGTCCAAAAAGTACAGTTTCAGTCCAAAATTACAGTTCAGTGAAAAAATTACAGATTCAGTCCCAAATTACAGTTCAGTCAAAAAAAAAACTAGAAACATCAGAATTACAATGTCGGGCAAGTGTCTTTCAGAAGATGGTAGGGAAGAAGTGGCGATTTACTTGCTCCAGCAGTCGGAATAAGGAAAACTGTCTCATGGTGCATTCAAGGCAAGGTATGTCGGGTTTGGAGTAAAGGAAAGAACAATTTCTGATATATGGAAGCTTGCAAAAACACCAAGAATAGTTGGTCAAAAGTTAGATGTAAAAAGCAAAAGAATTGGCAACAAGAATAGGAAGCGTATACTACCTGACCTAGAGCTCATAAAATCATTAGAATGGGAAAAAAGAGACACCATGGAAAGGGTCTCAAAAAAACACTGGAGTTTCAGTGGGAACAGTCCACTCATGGGTTTGTGAAGGTTTATTGAAACCACACACAAGCCCACTACATCCTCAACTCACTGATGCAAACAAGGTTCATAGAATGAAGCATGCTTTGAAGTGCTTACTAGTTGAACAAGTTGTGCAAGATTTTATAGATTTAAATGCAATACCAATGACAAAGATCAAATTTTCAGAAATGAGCAATGTAATACACATGGATGAGAAGTGGTTTTACATTAGTTATGATGGTCACAAGTTTTATGTGGTTGAAGGGGAAGAATTGCCACATAGAAGTTGTCAATCAAAAAGGTATATCACAAAAGTCATGTTTATGTGTGCAGTTAGTAGGCCAATTTATTCAGAAACTGGTGAGTTACTATTTGATGGAAAAATTGGCATGTTTCCTTTCACTAAACAACAACCAGCAGAAAGATC
Organism: Silene latifolia; assembly: GCF_048544455.1. NCBI lineage: Eukaryota > Viridiplantae > Streptophyta > Magnoliopsida > Caryophyllales > Caryophyllaceae > Silene > Silene latifolia. Next base: position 20,193,224 of record NC_133536.1, read on the forward strand.
AAGTAGAAATAGACCAAGGGGTACATTGGAGACAAAGCCAATTGACTCAATCACAAAACAAGTGAAGGCAATGCATAATTGAACAAGTGATTCCAGCAATCAAGAGTAAATGGCCAGAAGGAGCAAGTAAGCATATATTCATACAACAAGATAATGCTAGGCCTCATATAAAGAACAATGACCCGAATTTATGGTCATTTGCAAACACGATGGGTTCAACATTGAGTTAGTTTTTCAACCTCCAAATTCACCAGATTTAAATGTTAATGACCTTGGTTTTTTTAGGGCATTACAGTCCTTACAATCAAGTCAAGCATCCAGGTCAGTTGACGAACTAGTCAATTCAGTTATGCAAGCATTTGTTGATTATGATGCATACAAACTCAACAAAGTTTTCCTCACACTACAATGTGTTATGATTGAAATTATGAAAGCTACTGGTCATAATAACTTTGCAATCCCCCATATGTCAAAGGATCATCTTGCTGCCCTTGGCATATTACCAATAAATTTGGAGGTCAATGAAGACTTGGTGAGGGAAAGCATTGGGTATTTACAAGGACTAGGTCAAACAGAAGGTTTAGAGTACTTGATGACAGAATTAGGTTACAATGTTGGAACAAACCACTAATTTAGAAAGTGTAAGTACTGAATAATGATGACTACTCTTTTGTGATTTGTTTAGAGAATAAACATTTCAATGGTAAGAAATGTTTAACTTCTAACCAAACTTAGAACTTTGTAATGCACAACAATGTATGAAGCTCAGTTCATTGGCAATGTTATCGATTCGATTTAATGTTATCGATTTAATTCGGGAGGGATGTTTAAAATTCATTTAGTTTAAATAAAAATCAAATTTACAACAACTCTCGTGCCTAATTTGGCCTCATCATTGAGTTGTGTGAACTCTTAAGCCTTCCTACACAGAAACAAAATGAAGGTATACCATACTAACTCATTACTGCAATTGTTTACTCGTAGTGGTTAGCACACACCAATTCAATTGTTAACCATGTGGTGGCTTTAAGAGTTCATCAAAGTAGTAATGCCTCCTACACACACACCCAATGAAGGTAGACCACACTATGTCCATTAAGCAAAAACCAACACAACTCTCAAACATTTGATGCTAATGTCATCATGGAGTTGTCAAACACACTGGTTCACATGATTACTGCAACTAAAATGGAACAGTACACACACGCTTAACATTGGTAGACCATGTGGTGGCAAAACTACTTCAATTAAATGGCCAATTACCTAAAATTAGTTCAATTCAAAGTTCAGATATTGCTCTCAAACCATTAAGGTAGAATCATCATTGAGCAAATACCAGCATAAGGCAACAGATATTCAGATTTGAACCCATCAGATATTCATTTAGATACTTTGAACAAACAATTATCAGTGAAGTTATCAGTTTAATGGACTTGATGACAGAATTGAAAATATCAGCATAAATATCAGCATAAGAACTTGATGACAGAATTGAAAATATCAGCATAAAAACCAGAAGCAGCCTAACACCAACAGACGAGAATAAGAACTTGATGACAGAATTGAAAATATCAGCATAAAAAAGCATAAAAACCAGAATCAGCCTAACACCAACAGACGAGAATAAGAACTTTATGACAGAATTGAAAATATCAGCATAAAAAAGCATAAAAACCAGAATCAGCCTAACACCAACAGACGAGAATAAGAACTTTATGGCAGAATTGAAAATATCAGCATAAAAACCAGAAGCAGCCTAACACCAACAGACGATAATAAGAACTTGATGACAGAATTGAACAAATGTAAAATCACCAGAAACCAATCGCTAAACCTAACAGCAGCAAATCCCAGCAGCAAAAAAAACCAGAACATGCATGAACCTCAAAAAAAAAAAAAAAAAAAAAAAAATAGATTGTGAGAATAAGAAATGGACCTTCCTATTTAGACGATTTATGAAGTCTTGCATGGACCCTCTCCATATACGCTTTCATTCTTAGAGAACTTGGTGTCTCAGTCTTCTCCTTTTGTTTTGCAACGAACCTGGCAACATATTGATCGAATTTAATCGAACTTGGTGATTGCGGTACAGCTTCAACCGGGTTAACATCAGATCTACGAGAATCATCATTTTTTGAACGAACTTCTAGATCATCAAACTGTGTTTCTTCAACTTGAGTTCCTCAATCGTCCGGATCTAATGTGTCAGGAACAAACATGTGCATAGGAGGGGAGTCGGGTCCTGATTCTTGTGGTTCATCTTCATCTTCCTCATACCCATCTTTATATCTTTGAATTAAACATTGAAAACAAGATTCATCACAGTTTACATGTGATTTACTCATTATTTATAAAGGTAAAATGATGTTGTGTTGTAAGATTGTGAAAAACAAAGGCAAGAATGAAGGAGATGATAAGAAAAGAGGCGGATGAAGGATATTTTTTAGGGTTTACAAAGAACAATTTTCGAAATTTAGAGAGAGAAATAGAGAGGGCAGTGTTTAGAGAAAGAGGCGGAATGAGGAGAGTAGGTGAGAATGACATTTAGGGTTTGAAGGAAGGATCTAGAATGAGAGCATTCAATTGGGTTGGTTGAGGGGATGAACCAGACGGAATTTGAATGGATTTGGAGTGTTGGGTTACAATTTCTAGTGGGCCAAGGTTATTTTTTGGAGGGAAAGATTAGTGGGTTGGGTTGGGTTAGGGAAAATAATTGGGTTGGTAATTAGTTTAGGGTGGGTTTTTATGGTAGATTAAGGTGGGGTAACAATGACACTTTTTGTAAATAGGTAGTTTTAATTAGGGTAGAATTGTCTTTTTTTTGTTCAAATAAGGAAACATGTAAAGTGGAGTTGAATAGACGGAAATGGAATACTTGTAAAGTGGAGTTGAATGGAGGGAGTAGTCAATTGGACCAGCAGACTAGCACAAACCAAAAAGACAAGTAACCGTCAAACGAACAAGCACTACACAGCAGCATATATTCCACCCAATAACTAACTAACTTGGTTGATGCTCCCAAAATAAAATAACCGCCAATAACTGTTAGTTGGATGAGGACACATAACCGCCAACCCCCTCTACAAAACTCACTTCACCTCCCCACTTCCCTCCTTTTCCTTCCTTCCTTCCTCCATTCTAAAACAAACATGGATGACACCAACAACAACATACCGCCTTCGCCTTCGCCCTCACCCGAGACTTTCTCCATTCTCCCGTCCTCTACCGCCCACCACAGGCGTAAACGGTCCAAATTCCTCCGTATTAAGCCCACACCAATACCGAAAATCCCATCAAGAAAACCAGACCCGTCTGCGCCCAAGATAACCCGTCCGTGTACTGAATGTGGAAAGACATTCTGGTCATGGAAAGCCCTCTTCGGCCACATGCGCTGCCACCCTGAACGCCAATGGCGCGGTATTAACCCTCCACCACACCTACGTCATTCTCCGCCACCTTCTGATGATGACCTTGAGGTTGCCGCTAGTTTGCTCCTCCTTGCCAACTCCACTATCTCCTCGGCTAGGTTCGAGTGTTCGAGTTGTAAGAAAGCGTTCCCGACTCACCAAGCATTAGGAGGCCATCGCGCGAGTCATAAGAACGTTAAGGGCTGTTACGCCATTACTAAGGATGGTGGTGTTGAGGAGGAAGTCACCAATGCTATTGTCCAAGGGCAGAATTGTCATTTTGATTGTAATTTCGAAGAAATTGATCTTGGGTTGGGTGGACCGGCCTCTACGTCAAATTTCAGGTCTCGGCTTGACCCATCTACTCAGCCTGTTAAGGCCCAATTCGTTATCGATCTTAATCTACCTGCTCAGGATGTGGAGGATGTGGGTCGTCCGGCTGCAGATTATGGTGCTAGTATGCAATTAGATTTAAGATTAGGCATATGATTAACACTGATACAAGTGTGATTACTGATTAGTTAGTTATATACTCGGTAATTATGTAGCTAATAATGTGTGTACTCATGATTCGATACTAATATAGATTGTTTCGGACAAAAAAAAAATAGTGTAAAGTGTATTATGGGACTACGTTTGAATGTAAAAATACGTTTGAATGTAAAAATTACAGATTTCTGATCTATGAAGTTTTCGTAGTGTTTGAACTGCTGGCTCACTTTCTCGGAGAAATAGGGAAGAGGGTCGAAACAAGTTACTGAAAGATTCAAGGTAGATAAAATAAAAACAAAGATTCGTTGTACATAAATATTTTCTTGAAGATGACTCTGCGAAAAATCTCTGTTGGTTAGAAATGCAACAAATGTGTCGATACAAACTTAAAAATAGGAGACCTGTAACAAAGAGAAGGTTTATAAACATCGAATGAAGTATCGCAGAAAGTATCTAGGCACAGGTTATGTCACAAGCATCTGTGTGCCTCAGTTGAGTTGGAGAAAACTCGAAAACTACTACTCCTGTATGTTCAAGGCGTATTGATTGTTCATGATCATAATACAACCCAGCAATCAAGATTCGCCAATCTTTCTATAAAAATGTACATTGCATGAAACGTACAAACTGTGGCCAGTTAGCTCAACTGTACAGAAGGAGAGTGCTCGCCATCTAGCCTATCATTCCTAGGAATGATTCTCGGTGGTGGTCCGACTAAACTTAGCAGTACCTGCAATTAATGAATCGGAGATGGTAGAACAATGGAGGTGATAGTAATACAAAGATCGGTTTATAACAATGAACTATAATTACGGTATGTCTGTATGGCTCTTCCCTAATCTAGCTAGTTGACCTTTTTGAGAGAGATCGTTTAGGGATGCAGATGATCAGGGAAAAAAGAATTATGTATAAGAGCATTGTACAACCATGTTAAATCTAATTGAGCTTCTGATGTCAACTAGCTAGCTTAGATGGTAATACCATTGGATGGTGGTCTGCATGACACGGGTCAAAAACCACCAACATCAAAACTGCCATTATAACCCGCTTTACTACATCAAAAAAACAACAGGTGCATAAATGCATTTTCCAGAGCCAATCACAAAGCTTGAAATATCAACCCAGCCATTGGAGTATCTTTGTCAACACCGTTGTCAAAAATCCACGAGCAATTGCACTTATAGGTTATTTACCACGGGGTTAATCTAGCTTAACCATATATCTCGAGTTCAATACCCTATGAAATGAAGGGGTGTCAAAACTCTCAAGAGGGAGAAACTTGCGCCCATGCAGTCCTACCCAACTCCAATCTTAAATAAACCGGATGGTGCATACCCAAAGAATACCGTTGCGAAAACCTTGCAACAAGTGAAACCAACCAAAAGCTTTTATCTCAAGACCGGCGGCCATAAGTTATCGTTAATCTACCGAGATACCTTTTTTTCCTAATTTTCACTTTTTCAGTCATCTAATCAGATCTTTCCTTCTAGAGTTCTAGATGCTCTCATTTAAGTTTGACAGTCCTATAGTCCTATACTATGTTACTCAGACTTATTTAGAAGTATCCGACACGGATGCGTGTCCAAGTGTCGGACACGGCTATTTTTTTTTTTTTTCTTAAATATGCATATTTTGGTCTAAAATGAGGTAACCAAGTGTCATACCATGTCCGAGTGTCGAGTGTTGGACATGGGTACGCGAGGAAATTAGAAGAGTCGGAGTAACATAGGTCCTATATACTGAACAGGATTTATGTACTACTCTAGATTAGGTGGAAAGTGATAACTTACCGGCAAAAAGACAAGCCCGTGCAAAAAACCGATGATAACTAAAGCCAGGTACATTTGGAAGTAGTAAACCTGCAAATAAGACAAAGGTCAGGAATCGGTTAAACTACTCATGCAATAGGTCCTGGAAATAAATGAAGCCAAGGGACAGGTGACAGACCACAAAAATCTCAGATTTTGCAAAGTAGAGGACAATAACTCCAACCAGTTTCGTTAGTGTGATTCCACTGTCAAAGATGGGCAAACAAATGTTAACAAATTTGAGGTTTCTGAGTAAACTTTGCTTCATATGGTTAGAGCTCAGACTGAAAATTTATGGTTGACTTAATATAAAGTCTCTGGTGTCTTGATGAAGGAATTTTATACACATTTGGAGCGACTGAAGCTGCATTAAGAATGTCACGGAAGCCATGCAGGCTGCAGACCGCTGACAGATGTGAACATGGGACTCACCTGAAAACAGAAGCTCCCATAGTACCAAGAGCCTCTTCTGTACGCTGATTACGATCCCCAAGACAAACCTGAAGATGGCAGCATGACAAGTTCAACATTATTTCCTTGAATTATTGAAGTCATTTCAATAAGCTACTCATCTTTTGAAGAACTCGAAGTACTTGCTATGTTACTTATACAGTTATACTTGTCGAAGGGTGTTTTTCGTTGGCTCCATCGGAAATGGATTTGGTCGGTCCATTTCATTTTTTGCTTGGGGTGTTTTGGAATGGAGTTAGAAACCTAATGGATTCTAACTCCACCCTAACCCCTTGGAATCTCATACCCACCCTCCCCCATAGGATTCAAACTCGAGTCCCTCATTCTACAAACTTATAAAGAACCAAACAACTTTAAGGAAGTATGGGTTAGATCACCCTATGCCCCCATGGTATCATATTCCATTCTATTTTATTCCGTCTTTTTGAACCAAATGGCCCCTAATAGAATCTAACAAGGATGCGTGCCCAAGTGTTCAATGTAGTATGGTACAAGCCTACAAGGCAATAACAGCCTTTCTTTATATTTTAATAGTAGGTCAGTGACAAAGTGAAGATTCATAGGCAATATGTGCAACTGAATGGAACTCTGATATAAGAGTTTCAATATGTTTCAGCTTACGTTACACAATAACACAAAGTTGCTTAGAAATATCTGACATGGGTGTGTGTCTTAAGTGTCGAACCCGGCTGAGTGCCCTACTCCTGCCTATAGTCAAGTATGGGACACAGATACACGAGGTAATATAAATAGTTGGAAGTACCATAGGTTTTAGCACCACTTGCACCAAATCAGAGGTGTCTATACATCAATTATTTGGAAGTCTAAGGTACTTATGAGCAGCTCTTTTCCTAAAAATAAAAGTAACATAGCTGATCGAATTCTTGACCTCCATAGAGGGCAATATGCAAACTAGTTATATACAAAAAAAAAAAAAAAAGAGAGAAAGGAGATTCGAGTTTGAAGCGTTTACCGAGAAGGCATGTGTTATATGAACACAGAACTCAACAGCAATGCCAATGGACATAATAAGGTTAACAACAGAAACTGCATTCAACTGGATACCAAGAATTGCCATAACGCCCTGCATTTTGATTTTTAAACTGAGTTTTCTGACGCCACTAAAAATCAGAAAAGAAACAAACACTCGTATCTCCCAAGTGGATTTGGAAGGTTATCAGTAAACCAGAAGTGCACAACAGAAACACCAAAGATTTTCCTGATATACATGAACGAAGGCAAAATGAGGCATTCGTAAGTTTTAGTAGCATATGAATATCCTCTTCTTTGAAGCCCTCTTGATAATAATATATACAGTAATACAAAATCCAACTTAGATCACTGTAATTGAAGGCTCTTTTATGTTGAAAGCAAATGCCCATCAACAACAGCGACTCTATTGTGATTTGTGAATACTGATTAGTCACACACGTTTCTAGAGCAATCAATGTCTATAAATGGAAAAATGAGTGATGTTCATTAATATACCATTAGATCCACCACAATCATTGCTAGAACAAGTAAAATGATAGCTGAGCTCCACAAACTGCATGTAACAGAAGAAACAAGCAACAAGGGTTCCATAATCAATTAAAATAAGAAGAGCATGAGCCAAAAATTGCTTCATAATTTTGAGAATGGAGGTCCAAACCTGGATGTTATAATTAGGCATACAACAAATACAGCACCTGCAACAAAATACACACTCATGGATGAGTATGATGGAAATTTTGGCTCAGCCAAAACTATTTACCATTTACTATTTTTGAAACAAGTAAAAATAGAATAAACTAGAATAATTTGCACAGCAGAAGCTTATTAAAGCACTACTAACCCAGCGCAATTGCAAGGTTGACCAGAGCAGTTGTCCAAATGTCTAGATATTGCTCAAAGAAAATGTAGAAGACTGAATACGGGAAGATCTCCATCTGCAAAGAAATCCCAGAGAAAAAATTTAGGTGAACAATCATTCACTCAACCGGTAAGAGAACAATTTAAATTATCTAGTTCCGTGAGGCACATGACTCATTCATGCCAAAGCGGTAAAGTAAAAGATAAAGAGCCTTTCTAATATACCATTCCAGATACATACCTTCAGAGAATCAGAGACTTTTGCGCAGAACTCACGAGCTGCACGTAGTGCATTGACGTAGTCACTCTGTTATTCAGAACTAAATGACTTAGAGGTCTTGGGCATACTATAAATCCAGTCAAGAAACTATTTTGCCAGTTAGGTAGAGTTTATCACAAGGCTATGGGCTTGCCTGTTTATTGACTGGAGTGTGGAATGTTCGAAACTCAGATGCTCTGATAACACCACTCTCATAGCCTGATGAGTATCGTAGATAGTTAAAGATCTGGATATTTGCATTTTTTTCAAGTGGCAAAAAGCAATGCCTCACAAACACAGAATCAAGAACCGAAAAGAGGAAGAAATAGACCATTCAAGTCAAGACTAGTCGTGTATGCTCCGTGACCCCCTTTAGCACAATCAGCTGAAGGCAACGCACTGAGGAACCATGGGAGCTTATCCCTGAACTGGTCAGTTGAAGGACGATCATTGTCCAAATCTGAATGACGAAAGCACTGCAATGTCCCTAACAAGTTAATTTGAGAGTACTCTGCATGACTGAAATAGAGATAGAGAAAATGTAGACAGAAGATCCATTACAGTGGTACAATCTTCACAGACACCGCCCAATTCGCAGGATCCTTCCTCAGGATCACAGCATGGAGGCTGGAGAATGGAGAACCAAATGACAGTAATAGATAAGCTTATTGGAACTGCCAGAAAAAAACAAAAGCCAGACCCAGTATACAATAGCAGTATCATTTGCATATGAAATGGCATTTTAATGACAAGTATGATTGCCAGATAATGATGATGATATTGTTGGTAACAGTAGGAAGATGAACCAAATTATCTGAAAATACAATACAATTTCTACAAACTTAGTCGTCAGTGAGCGTCTTGTAGATGGATTTAATCTACTCAATAACATTTAAAGTCTAACTAAACCACCAAATAAAGCCACATGACATCACCAAGTTCTTTCTTACCCTCTTCGAAGTTGGGTCCACATACATGGATTGCCTCTATAACTAGGAGTGAGCAAAATATCTCACTTGGTTTTTCAGTTTTAATCTGATCCAGCATTCAAATTGTAAACCAAAAAGCTGGGATATTTTCCTCAATGTGGCATCCCCGAAAACTATCTAAACATAAATTTGATGACTTATAGGAGTATACTGTAGTTCCATGTGCAATTCTTTTGAGAACTTAAAAGTATGAAAAACAAGGCACTCCTTTTAAGTTATTAGTTTTTACGTTTTTTTTTAATTATTTCACACTGATAATAGAATATTTAAATGACGAAAAGCTAAGGATCCCTGAAGCCGTGATAGGTCTCATCAAGAGAAAGTTAAGATTGGGTAAATCATTGTTTACAGAAGATCTATAGCATTTTCTTTTTCTAGAAGTCTTCTAATGTAGCAAACAATCCTATAAATGCGCATGAAGGAGTTTGGATGAAAATCAACCTGATCATCAGGGGGGCAATAACTACCATCAACAAACTTTCGACAGCAGCCAAAAGCTTCAGGTGACAACCACACAAGAAAATCATCAAGCCAAGAAGCAGCTGGTTTAGCTATGTAACTTGACTCTGGTGTCAAGGAAGCCCTAGATATCTGCATTTAAATAGCCTAGTAAGACAGCATACTGCAAGCTTGAGAATAAGCAGATGAAGGAAAAGGGGGTACGAATCCCTAGCCCCAAAATACATTATCATTAACAACTGATTTATTTAACATGGACTACAACTAATCCCTAGCAAAAATCAGGTCTATAGACTGGATTACTGACAAAAGATTAACCTCATAAATTACCTCGTTTAAAAGAGAGTTAGAGTTGCACTTGCTAATGGAACACAGCTGATTTGTCTGCCTTGATTTAGAGCTGTATGAACATTCAATATATAGTAAAAGTTCATATCAATAAGATTATACATCAAACATATAAACAATGTCACGGAACCATGGAAATCACTCAAGTCAACTCTTCAATATTAACAAGATCTCTAAGGACCATTGAGAACAGTAGATAGTAGATACTAGTTCACTCTAGTGTTTAGAAAATCTTTCTGAAGTAATGAATATAATACCTGTAGTTATAATCCTTGGCAACGAAGTACAAGGGAGGCCCAATTCTTAAATACTCTGAAATATTATTAAAATAGCCCTGTAGCAACCACAGGTTCACTTTTGAGACGGAATATGAGAGGTGAAAAAAGAAACATGAATAATAATGAATCTGCGAAATACGAAAACCTGAAGATACGAGTCCCGTGGAAGAGCAACTTGTTGTTCTAATCCTGGTTCAATCCTTGGGCACAATGCCTTCACAGAAAAGCAAAAAAAAAAAAAATGAAACTTGAATTAAATATTTCCATTCAGCAATAAAAAGACATAGGCCTGCCTAGTACACACATAAACTGACTTAAAGCGGAAACAAATTGCCTTAGATGTACAAGTAGCTTACAATGCTTGCCAAAGTAAAACCAGCAAACAGAACAAGAACAACTACTTTGACTCCCCGGCGTACAAGAACAGGTGCATGAATTTCCTGCAAGATGAGATATTCCGATTATAAAGGAGGTTGAATATTAGTATAAATCCAAAAAGGTTTCTTACCTTGATTTTATAATATCCTAACCAAATTAAAAACTCTTCACCAGAGGTAAGCATTTCGAAAATGAAAAAGTAACTCTCGTAATGACAAGGTCGTCCTCTTTTGTATATCTACCAAAGAGGCTGCAGTAGAACAGTCTCTAACATAGTAATGGACTAATGGTTGTCATTGCAGATAATAAAATGAACCAAGATGTTGAACATACCTTCATATATTTGGTAAGAAACCCTGGGGCACTCTGATCAATGCCTATGTCAAAAAATTTTAATCAGATAAATCTCTTTGCAACTACGATTTCGGAATAATCTGCTTTTGAAGGAAATTAATCAAATTAATTTGAACATACCTGTGTTTGATTCTGCAGTTTCAGAAGAAACTCTGAAGCATGGGAAACAGTCAATCCTAAAATCTTCTGTTCTTTTGAAATCCAGAACAATTAGTGCAACGAAAGCGCTAAGTTGTAGAAGGAAATCCAGCAGGACAGCCATAGCTGTTGAGATAGACAGAAAGTCTATCCATCAAAAATCTGACTGCACACACCAAATGACCAAGACATTCATAAAGAATACAGACCTGCAAACATGGAGAAAACACGACATGCTGGCATGGTAATGAAGCCTCCTACAGCAAATGCCAATACTTCCGACACACTGGCAAGTGTTATAGATGGACCAACTTCAACCAGGGCCCTGCTTATTCGTTCTTCCAAAGGAACTTCTATGGGCTGCCTTTTGGTGGCATGTACTAATATGCACATGTTATCAACTCCAACCTGTTGTAACATGAATGAAAGACTGGATGGATCATAATTCTGACTTGATTTCAGCTATATCCTTTATGTATATGATTCAAAATATTTCGCATGGTAAACAACAGATAATAAAATGAACTCACAGCCAAAACGAGAAAGGGAATGACTTCCATAATTATTAATGTTGACTTCACTCCAATGGCACTGAAGAAACCAACCGAGCCAAGTACAGAAAGTACGACGACTAATACCCCTGAAAGCCCAAGTAAAACCTACAGCAAGAAATAAAAGAAATATTTAATCAATTATCAGTCGCTTCGTCTTATATGGTGTGACTCATGTGCCTCATGCAAATTAACCTTCTGACTTGGACACTGGTGCGTGTATGTTGACTATCAGACACTACTATTTTGTTTTTAAAAAAACCTATGTTTTTAATCTAAAAAAGTGACCACGTGTTGTGTCTTGTCAAGTCAAGTTGGAAGGAGTAGTGGAGTACCATGTCGCCAAGCGACTTGCAACCAAAGTGATGTGTTGAAGTAAGATAGCATGAGATGAGAAAACTCAGTCTCAAATCCAAGTCAAAAAGATAAACGACCAAAGAATGATGTAACTGAGCAAAGACAATCCATCTACTTGGATGTAATTTGATATACAAGTAAAGAGGCTGCCTGGCATTGAGGTGGGAAACATGAAATGATGTCGTACCTTTGACGATATGTAAAATGATGACCAGTGAGGCCTGTCTCCCAACGTCATTGATATGTAAGCAAACATCACAAGATAGCTTATCTAGCAACATAAGCAGATAGAAAGACAATTTACACATCATGAAAACAACCAGAGTAAGTACGTCCAAAAATATAATACAATTTGATTTTAGCCTTACCTGCAAAGAATTCAACAAGAAGCATAAACTTTGAAAGAACTTACTAAAATTGTTACGACATCAGCATAGCTTTCACGTTTTAGTTCATCCTCAATTGAACTTTCAGAAGAAAAAGTTATAGTGAGACTGTTGGACTGCGCCATGGGCAATAGTTCATCCTGTAAATAACAAGATGAGTTAGTAGCAAAAACATTCAACAGCTGTGTTTGTTTCAATGGACTATATTCTAGTAGATGTAATATTTAAACATGAGAATACTTAATATACGGAGTATCATACTTGCACAAAATTTGCTTGAAATAGAGATTTAGAGAGATCAAGATTACACGACCTTAGCCAGCTTAATGAAAGCTCGTTCCCATTCCACAACCTTCCTGCTTGCATCGCTTGACTGGTCAACCATGTTATTGACTGGATAGGTTACCACAAATGCAGTAGCCTGCCATATGAACTTTATATCACTAATCTGTTATCTTTCATGAATACATAGGCTACACCAAGAGATAAGAAATCTACCTCAGAAAAATTATTTCCAGAGAAACCTCCCAAGGCAGTACTAGGATCGAGTGGAGCTTTGAAAGCACTTAAGCATGAATCAGTGGATGTGTAATGCTGAACAGGACACGGAAAGACTGTAATTATGCATTGGAAATACTGACAGAAACCATCGGAGATTTACCAGAATGTATCTAATATTGCATTTATCCAAAGCTATACCGAACATATATAATAAATTTTTTGAAATTGTTCAACTGTATGGGGTTTGTTAAAAGCATTAGTAAACAAAGCATTATTTTAGGTTTCTGCTACATTTGAATGTCTACTATCTTGTTGGTTATATTAAGTCTCAAGTCACTAAAAGTGGGAAATAACCCAAAACTCAATACTCAAAAGTGGAATTTGAGAAATCTTAGGGAAGTAAAGTGGAAATTTCAAATATACCACGAGTTCAACAAGTAAATACCTGAAAGCAATACAAAGCATGATCAATGCCTCCAAAATAATCATAGTTGTCAAGATCCATCTGGAAGTACTGTCAAATATAAAAACAGAAAATAGAAAAATCAACCATTTATACGCAGACTTTGCTGAAGAAATAAGCGTCACAGGTAGGAATATAGGATTCACCTAGCTTGAAAAAAAAAACACTTTTAGATCAAAATGATAACAAATGTTGGGTCGTTAAGTATATTTGACGCGAGATTCAAAACCACAGCAAAAACACCATGCTGAAATTATCAAAAACTAGATGGCAATTGTTGATGCTTATAAGTTAAAACCTGGAGGATACTCTGGGTGGCACAGTCTTCCCCAAGAGGCTTTAAGCAAATATCAGTGAGAGACACAAAAGTTCCTGAATGATTAACACGAAGTTCATCAACCTGTCATAAAACTCAGAAAATTCAGAAACAGTAAAGACTAGAACGGCTAGAGTGACCGACTTAAATATCTTCATATAATACAAATAACCTAACTGTTAAAGAGTCACAAGTACCTTCTGTTGTATTTCAAAAAGTAACTGTATATTATCCTCTGTGACTATGCTGGGAGATACCCCACTCTGTGGATCTGGCATTGTTGCCAATATAACCTGGGAATAATTAACTTACGGTGAACTTGCTTACACAATTCATAAGAGTATGTCAAAGGAGTTACACATTCCAGCCCTAGAATGCACTATAACATCAGATCCTCCATTTAGTTTTTACCTTTCTGATACACACAAAAACTAAGGCATACTATATACTTCCTCTTTTCTTTGACTCTTTCAAACAAAAAAGTAGAAGAAACAAAAAAAAAGGGTGTTGATTTTCGATGTACGTTTTTTACTCATTACGGTACATCTTTTCCCAAATTGTCCCTCTCATTTCTTCCCAATGTGTACTACGCAAAACAAAGGAGAAAAAAAAAACAAATTGATTGTATACATTCACGTATATCCTAAGCTCCAATTGCACCAGCCAACACTCCAGCCACTGCCGACCGCCGCGTGACCACCAACAGCCGGACTTCCACCTATCCTCCTCCAGGTCGCCCGTCAAACCACCGTTGCCCTTCACTCGACCGTCCTTTTGCACCCACACCACCTGGGCCTTCCCCGTTTCCATGTCGTCCATGACTCACTCTCACCCCTCCCCAGCCAGTCAGCCACCACCCACCAACCTCCGTCTCCTGAT